>NW_028168399.1:0-273000 GCF_964237585.1 Gallinula chloropus
GGCCCCCAAGCAGCCCCTCTCCATTTGGGTCTGGGGGCTTTCGTTGGGCCGGGAACCTGGGAGATTCCTGCAAGGTTGCAGTTCGCGGCCCGAGAAGCACTCTCCGGCCAACATGCCCAACTGCAGCAACAGCTCCCAAACCGAAGGAGCCAGGACCCAAAGACCTAGCTGGCCTGAAGGGCCCCCAGGGGGCCCCCAAGCAGCCCCTCTCCATTTGGGTCTGGGGGCTTTAGTTGGGCCGGGAACCTGGGAGGTACCTGCAAGGTTGCAGTTCGCGGCCGGAGAGGCACTCTCCGGCCAACATGCCCAACTGCAGCAACAGCTCCCAAAGCGAAGGAGCCAGGACCCAAAGACCTAGGTGGCCTGAAGGGCTCCCAGGGGGCCCCCAAGCAGCCCCTCTCCATTTGGGTATGGGGGCTTTCGTTGGGCCGGGAACCTGGGAGATTCCTGCAAGGTTGCAGTTCGCGGCCCGAGAAGCACTCTCCGGCCAACATGCCCAACTGCAGCAACAGCTCCCAAAGCGAAGGAGCCAGGACCCAAAGACCTAGCTGGCCTGAAGGGCCCCCAGGGGGCCCCCAAGCAGCCCCTCTCCATTTGGGTCTGGGGGCTTTCGTTGGGCATGTATACCTGAGAAGTACCTGCAAGGTTAGAGTTCGCGGCCCGAGAAGCACTCTCCGGCCAACATGCCCAACGACCAGCTACAGCTCTGAAACCGAAGAAGCCAGGACCCAAAGACCTATCTGGCCTGGAGGGTCCCCAGGGGGCCCCCAAGCAGCCCCTCTCCATTTGGGTCTGGGGGCTTTCGTTGGGCCGGGGACCTGGTAGGTACCTGCAAGTTTGCAGTTGGCGGCCCGAGAAGCACTCTCCGGCCAACATGCCCAACGTCCACCAACAGCTCCAAAACAGAAGGAAACAGGACCCAAAGAAATAGCTGGCCTGAAGGGCCCCCAGGGGGCCCCCAAGCAGCCCCTCTCCATTTGGGTCTGGGGGCTTTCGTTGGGCCGGGAACCTGGGAGATTCATGCAAGGTTGCAGTTCGCGGCCCGAGAAGCACTCTCCGGCCAACATGCCCAACTGCAGCAACAGCTCCCAAACCGAAGGAGCCAGGACCCAAAGACCTAGCTGGCCTGAAGGGCCCCCAGGGGGCCCCCAAGCAGCCCCTCTCCATTTGGGTCTGGGGGCTTTCGTTGGGCCGGGAACCTGGGAGGTACCTGCAAGGTTGCAGTTCGCGGCCGGAGAGGCACTCTCCGGCCAACATGCCCAACTGCAGCAACAGCTCCCAAACCGAAGGAGCCAGGACCCAAAGACCTAGCTGGCCTGAAGGGCCCCCAGGGGGCCCCAAGCAGCCCCTCTCCATTTGGGTCTGGGGGCTTTCGTTGGGCATGTATACCTGAGAGGTACCTGCAAGTTTAGAGTTCGCGGCCTGAGAAGCACTCTCCGGCCAACATGCCCAACGACCAGCTACAGCTCTGAAACCGAAGAAGCCAGGACCCAAAGACCTAGCTGGCCTGAAGGGCCCCCAGGGGGCCCCCAAGCAGCCCCTCTCCATTTGGGTCTGGGGGCTTTCGTTGGGCCGGGAACCTGGGAGGTACCTGCAAGTTTGCAGTTGGCGGCCCGAGAAGCACTCTCTGGCCAACATGCCCAACGTCCACCAACAGCTCCAAAACCGATGGAGTCAGGACCCAAAGACGTAGCTGGCCTGAAGGGCCCCCAGGGGGCCCCCAAGCAGCCCCTCTCCATTTGGGTCTGGGGGCTTTCGTTGGGCATGGAACCTGGGAGATTCCTGCAAGGTTGCAGTTCGCGGCCCGAGAAGCACTCTCCGGCCAACATGCCCAACTGCAGCAACAGCTCCCAAACCGAAGGAGCCAGCACCCAAAGACCTAGCTGGCCTGAAGGGCCCCCAGGGGGCCCCCAAGCAGCCCCTCTCCATTTGGGTCTGGGGGCTTTCGTTGGGCCGGGAACCTGGGAGATTCCTGCAAGGTTGCAGTTCGCGGCCCGAGAAGCACTCTCCGGCCAACATGCCCATCTGCAGCAACAGCTCCCAAACCGAAGGAGCCAGGACCCAAAGACCTAGCTGGCCTAGAGGGTCCCCAGGGGGCCCCCAAGCAGCCCCTCTCAATTTGGGTCTGGGGGCTTTCGTTGGGCCGGGAACCTGGGAGATTCCTGCAAGGTTGCAGTTCGCGGCCCGAGAAGCACTCTCCGGCCAACATGCCCAACTGCAGCAACAGCTCCCAAACCGAAGGAGCCAGGACCCAAAGACCTAGCTGGCCTGAAGGGCCCCCAGGGGGCCCCCAAGCAGCCCCTCTCCATTTGGGTCTGGGGGCTTTAGTTGGGCCGGGAACCTGGGAGGTACCTGCAAGTTTGCAGTTCGCGGCCGGAGAGGCACTCTCCGGCCAACATGCCCAACTGCAGCAACAGCTCCCAAAGCGAAGGAGCCAGGACCCAAGGACCTATCTGGCCTAGAGGGTCCCCAGGGGGCCCCCAAGCAGCCCCTCTCCATTTGGGTCTGGGGGCTTTCGTTGGGCCGGGAACCTGGGAGGTACCTGCAAGGTTGCAGTTCGCGGCCCGAGAAGCACTCTCCGGCCAACATGCCCAACGTCCACCAACAGCTCCCAAACCGATGGAGCCAGGACCCAAAGACCTAGCTGGCCTGAAGGGCCCCCAGGGGGCCCCCAAGCAGCCCCTCTCAATTTGGGTCTGGGGGCTTTCGTTGGGCCGGGAACCTGGGAGATACCTGCAAGGATGAAGTTCGCGGCCCGAGAAGCACTCTCCGGCCAACATGCCCAACTGCAGCAACAGCTCCCAAACCGAAGGAGCCAGGACCCAAAGACCTAGCTGGCCTGAAGGGCCCCCAGGGGGCCCCCAAGCAGCCCCTCTCCATTTGGGTCTGGGGGCTTTCGTTGGGCATGTATACCTGAGAGGTACCTGCACGGTTGCAGTTCGCGGCCCGAGGAGCACTCTCCGGCCAACATGCCCAACGTCCACCAACACCTCCAAAACAGAAGGAAACAGGACCCAAAGACCTAGCTGGCCTGAAGGGCCCCCAGGGGGCCCCCAAGCAGCCCCTCTCAATTTGGGTCTGGGGGCTTTCGTTGGGACGGGAACCTGGGAGATTCCTGCAAGGTTGCAGTTCGCGGCCCGAGAAGCACTCTCCGGCCAACATGCCCAACTGCAGCAACAGCTCCCAAACCGAAGTAGCCAGGACCCAAAGACGTACTTGGCCTGAAGGCACCCCACGGGGCCCCCAAACAGCCCCTCTCAATTTGGGTCTGGGGGCTTTCGTTGGGCCGGGAACCTGGGAGGTACCTGCAAGGTTGCAGTTCGCGGCCCGAGAAGCACTCTCCGGCCAACATGCCCAACTGCAGCAACAGCTCCCAAACCGAAGGAGCCAGGACCCAAAGACCTAGCTGGCCTGAAGTGCCCCCAGGGGGCCCCCAAGCAGCCCCTCTCAATTTGGGTCTGGGGGTTTTCGTTGGGCCGGGAACCTGGGAGATTCCTGCAAGGTTGCAGTTCGCGGCCCGAGAAGCACTCTCCGGCCAACATGCCCAACTGCAGCAACAGCTCCCAAACCAAAGGAGCCAGGACCCAAAGACCTAGCTGGCCTGAAGGGCCCCCAGGGGGCCCCCAAGCAGCCCCTCTCCATTTGGGTCTGGGGGCTTTCGTTGGGCCGGGAACCTGGGAGGTACCTGCCAGGTTGCAGTTCGCGGCCCGAGAAGCACTCTCCGGCCAACATGCCCAACTGCAGCAACAGCTCCCAAAGCGAAGGAGCCAGGACCCAAAGACCTAGCTGGCCTGAAGGGCCCCCAGGGGGCCCCCAAGCAGCCCCTCTCCATTTGGGTCTGGGGGCTTTCGTTGGGCCGGGAACCTGGGAGATTCCTGCAAGGTTGCAGTTCGCGGCCCGAGAAGCACTCTCCGGCCAACATGCCCAACTGCAGCAACAGCTCCCAAACTGAATGAGCCAGGACCCAAAGACCTAGCTGGCCTAGAGGGTCCCCAGGGGGCCCACAAGCAGCCCCTCTCAATTTGGGTCTGGGGGCTTTCGTTGGGCCGGGAACCTGGGAGATTCCTGCAAGGTTGCAGTTCGCGGCCCGAGAAGCACTCTCCGGCCAACATGCCCAACTGCAGCAACAGCTCCCAAACCGAAGGAGCCAGGACCCAAAGACCTAGCTGGCCTGAAGGGCCCCCAGGGGGCCCCCAAGCAGCCCCTCTCCATTTGGGTCTGGGGGCTTTAGTTGGGCCGGGAACCTGGGAGGTACCTGCAAGTTTGCAGTTCGCGGCCGGAGAGGCACTCTCGAGCCAACATGCCCAACTGCAGCAACAGCTCCCAAAGCGAAGGAGCCAGGACCCAAGGACCTAGCTGGCCTAGAGGGTCCCCAGGGGGCCCCCAAGCAGCCCCTCTCCATTTGGGTCTGGGGGCTTTCGTTGGGCCGGGAACCTGGGAGGTACCTGCAAGGTTGCAGTTCGCGGCCCGAGAAGCACTCTCCGGCCAACATGCCCAACGTCCACCAACAGCTCCCAAACCGATGGAGCCAGGACCCAAAGACGTAGCTGGCCTGAAGGGCCCCCAGGGGGCCCCCAAGCAGCCCCTCTCAATTTGGGTCTGGGGGCTTTCGTTGGGCCGGGAACCTGGGAGATACCTGCAAGGATGCAGTTCGCGGCCCGAGAAGCACTCTCCGGCCAACATGCCCAACTGCAGCAACAGCTCCCAAACCGAAGGAGCCAGGACCCAAAGACCTAGCTGGCCTGAAGGGCCACCAGGGGGCCCCCAAGCAGCCCCTCTCCATTTGGGTCTGGGGGCTTTCGTTGGGCATGTATACCTGAGAGGTACCTGCAAGGTTGCAGTTCGCGGCCCGAGAAGCACTCTCCGGCCAACATGCGCAACGACCAGCTACAGCTCTGAAACCTAAGAAGCCAGGACCCAAAGACCTATCTGGCCTGGAGGGTCCCCAGGGGGCCCCCAAGCAGCCCCTCTCCATTTGGGTCTGGGGGCTTTCGTTGGGCCGGGAACCTGGGAGGTACCTGCAAGTTTGCAGTTGGCGGCCCGAGAAGCACTCTCCGGCCAACATGCCCAACGTCCACCAACACCTCCAAAACAGAAGGAAACAGGACCCAAAGAAATAGCTGGCCTGAAGGGCCCCCAGGGGGCCCCCAAGCAGCCCCTCTCCATTTGGGTCTGGGGGCTTTCGTTGGGCCGGGAACCTGGGAGATTCCTGCAAGGTTGCAGTTCGCGGCCCGAGAAGCACTCTCCGGCCAACATGCCCAACTGCAGCAACAGCTCCCAAACCGAAGTAGCCAGGACCCAAATACGTTCTTGGCCTGAAGGCACCCCAGGGGGCCCCCAAACAGCCCCTCTCCATTTGGGTCTGGGGGCTTTCGTTGGGCCGGGAACCTGGGAGATTCCTGCAAGGTTGCAGTTCGCGGCCCGAGAAGCACTCTCCGGCCAACATGCCCAACTGCAGCAACAGCTCCCAAACTGAATGAGCCAGGACCCAAAGACCTAGCTGGCCTAGAGGGTCCCCAGGGGGCCACCAAGCAGCCCCTCTCAATTTGGGTCTGGGGGCTTTCGTTGGGCCGGGAACCTGGGAGATTCATGCAAGGTTGCAGTTCGCGGCCCGAGAAGCACTCTCCGGCCAACATGCCCAACTGCAGCAACAGCTCCCAAACCGAAGGAGCCAGGACCCAAAGACCTAGCTGGACTGAAGGGCCCCCAGGGGGCCCCCAAGCAGCCCCTCTCCATTTGGGTCTGGGGGCTTTAGTTGGGCCGGGAACCTGGGAGGTACCTGCAAGGTTGCAGTTCGCGGCCGGAGAGGCACTCTCCGGCCAACATGCCCAACTGCAGCAACAGCTCCCAAAGCGAAGGAGCCAGGACCCAAAGACCTAGCTGGCCTGAAGGGCCCCCAGGGGGCCCCAAGCAGCCCCTCTCCATTTGGGTCTGGGGGCTTTCGTTGGGCATGTATACCTGAGAGGTACCTGCAAGGTTAGAGTTCGCGGCCTGAGAAGCACTCTCCGGCCAACATGCCCAACGACCAGCTACAGCTCTGAAACCGAAGAAGCCAGGACCCAAAGACCTATCTGGCCTGGAGGGTCCCCAGGGGGCACCCAAGCAGCCCCTCTCCATTTGGGTCTGGGGGCTTTCGTTGGGCCGGGAACCTGGGAGGTACCTGCAAGGTTGCAGTTCGCGGCCCGAGAAGCACTCTCCGGCCAACATGCCCAACGTCCACCAACAGCTCCAAAACAGAAGGAAACAGGACCCAAAGAAATAGCTGGCCTGAAGGGCCCCCAGGGGGCCCCCAAGCAGCCCCTCTCCATTTGGGTCTGGGGGCTTTCGTTGGGCCGGGAACCTGGGAGGTACCTGCAAGGTTGAAGTTCGCGGCCCGAGAAGCACTCTCCGGCCAACATGCCCAACTGCAGCAACAGCTCCCAAACTGAAGGAGCCAGGACCCAAAGACCTAGCTGGCCTAGAGGGTCCCCAGGGGGCACCCAAGCAGCCCCTCTCCATTTGGGTCTGGGGGCTTTCGTTGGGCCGGGAACCTGGGAGGTACCTGCAAGGATGCAGTTCGCGGCCCGAGAAGCACTCTCCGGCCAACATGCCCAACTGCAGCAACAGCTCCCAAAGCGAAGGAGCCAGGACCCAAAGACCTAGCAGGCCTGAAGGGCCCCCATGGGGCCCCCAAGCAGCCCCTCTCCATTTGGGTCTGGGGGCTTTCGTTGGGCATGTATACCTGAGAGGTATCTGCAAGGTTAGAGTTCGCGGCCTGAGAAGCACTCTCCGGCCAACATGCCCAACGACCAGCTACAGCTCTGAAACCGAAGAAGCCAGGACCCAAAGACCTATCTGGCCTGGAGGGTCCCCAGGGGGCACCCAAGCAGCCCCTCTCCATTTGGGTCTGGGGGCTTTCGTTGGGCCGGGAACCTGGGAGGTACCTGCAAGGTTGCAGTTCGCGGCCCGAGAAGCACTCTCCGGCCAACATGCCCAACGTCCACCAACAGCTCCAAAACAGAAGGAAACAGGACCCAAAGAAATAGCTGGCCTGAAGGGCCCCCAGGGGGCCCCCAAGCAGCCCCTCTCAATTTGGGTCTGGGGGCTTTCGTTGGGCCGGGAACCTGGGAGGTACCTGCAAGGTTGAAGTTCGCGGCCCGAGAAGCACTCTCCGGCCAACATGCCCAACTGCAGCAACAGCTCCCAAACTGAAGGAGCCAGGACCCAAAGACCTAGCTGGCCTAGAGGGTCCCCAGGGGGCACCCAAGCAGCCCCTCTCCATTTGGGTCTGGGGGCTTTCGTTTGGCCGGGAACCTGGGAGGTACCTGCAAGGATGCAGTTCGCGGCCCGAGAAGCACTCTCCGGCCAACATGCCCAACTGCAGCAACAGCTCCCAAAGCGAAGGAGCCAGGACCCAAAGACCTAGCTGGCCTGAAGGGCCCCCATGGGGCCCCCAAGCAGCCCCTCTCAATTTGGGTCTGGGGGCTTTCGTCGGGCCGGGAACCTGGGAGGTACCTGCAAGGTTGCAGTTCGCGGCCCGAGAAGCACTCTCCGGCCAACATGCCCAACTGCAGCAACAGCTCCGAAACTGAATGAGCCAGGACAGAAAGACCTAGCTGGCCTGAAGGGCCCCCAGGGGGCCCCCAAGCAGCCCCTCTCCATTTGGGTCTGGGGGCTTTCGTTGGGCATGGAACCTGGGAGGTACCTGCAAGTTTGCAGTTGGCGGCCCGAGAAGCACTCTCCGGCCAACATGCCCAACGTCCACCAAAAGCTCCAAAACAGAAGGAACCAGGACCCAAAGAAATAGCTGGCCTGGAGAGTCCCCAGGTGGCCCGCAAGCAGCCCCTTTCCATTTGGGTCTGGGGGCTTTCGTTGGGCCGGGAACCTGGGAGGTACCTGCAAGGTTGCAGTTCGCGGCCCGAGAAGCACTCTCCGGCCAACATGCCCAACTGCAGCAACAGCTCCCAAACCGAAGTAGCCAGGACCCAAAGACGTAGTTGGCCTGAATGGACCCCAGGGGGCCCCCAAACAGCCCCTCTCCATTTGGGTCTGGGGGCTTTCGTTGGGCCGGGAACCTGGGAGGTACCTGCAAGGTTGCAGTTCGCGGCCCGAGAAGCACTCTCCGGCCAACATGCCCAACGTCCACCAACAGCTCCCAAACCGAAGGAGCCAGAACCCAAAGACCTAGCTGGCCTGAAGTGCCCCGAGGGGGCCCCCAAGCAGCCCCTCTCAATTTGGGTCTGGGGGCTTTCGTTGGGCCGGGAACCTGGGAGATTCATGCAAGGTTGCAGTTCGCGGCCGGAGAGGCACTCTCCGGCCAACATGCCCAACTGCAGCAACAGCTCCCAAAGCGAAGGAGCCAGGACCCAAGGACCTAGCTGGCCTAGAGGGTCCCCAGGGGGCCCCCAAGCAGCCCCTCTCCATTTGGGTCTGGGGGCTTTCGTTGGGCCGGGAACCTGGGAGGTACCTGCAAGGTTGCAGTTCGCGGCCCGAGAAGCACTCTCCGGCCAACATGCCCAACGTCCACCAACAGCTCCCAAACCGAAGGAGCCAGGACCCAAAGACCTAGCTGGCCTGAAGGGCCCCCAGGGGGCCCACAAGCAGCCCCTCTCAATTTGGGTCTGGGGGCTTTCGTTGGGCCGGGAACCTGGGAGATTCAAGCAACGTTGCAGTTCGCGGCCCGAGAAGCACTCTCCGGACAACATGCCCAACGTCCAGCAACAGCTCCCAAAGCGAAGGAACCAGGACCCAAAGACATAGCTGGCCTGAAGTGCCCCCAGGGGTCCCCCAAGCAGCCCCTCTCCATTTGGGTCTGGGGGCTTTCGTTGGGCCGGGAACCTGGGAGATTCCTGCAAGGTTGCAGTTCGCGGCCCGAGAAGCACTCTCCGGCCAACATGCCCAACTGCAGCAACAGCTCCCAAACTGAATGAGCCAGGACAGAAAGACCTAGCTGGCCTGAAGGGCCCCCAGGGGGCCCCCAAGCAGCCCCTCTCAATTTGGGTCTGGGGGCTTTCGTTGGGCCGGGAACCTGGGAGATTCCTGCAAGGTTGCAGTTCGCGGCCCGAGAAGCACTCTCCGGCCAACATGCCCAACTGCAGCAACAGCTCCCAAAGCGAAGGAGCCAGGACCCAAAGACCTAGCTGGCCTGAAGGGCCCCCAGGGGGCCCCCAACCAGCCCCTCTCCATTTGGGTCTGGGGGCTTTCGTTGGGCATGTATACCTGAGAAGTACCTGCAAGGTTAGAGTTCGCGGCCCGAGAAGCACTCTCCGGCCAAGATGCCCAACGACCAGCTACAGCTCTGAAACCGAAGAAGCCAGGACCCAAAGACCTATCTGGCCTGGAGGGTCCCCAGGGGGCCCCCAAGCAGCCCCTCTCCATTTGGGTCTGGGGGCTTTCATTGGGCCGGGGACCTGGTAGGTACCTGCAAGTTTGCAGTTGGCGGCCCGAGAAGCACTCTCCGGCCAACATGCCCAACGTCCACCAACAGCTCCAAAACAGAAGGAAACAGGACCCAAAGACCTAGCTGGCCTGAAGGGCCCCCAGGGGGCCCCAAAGCAGCCCCTCTCAATTTGGGTCTGGGGGCTTTCGTTGGGCCGGGAACCTGGGAGGAACCTGCAAGGTTGCAGTTCGCGGCCCGAGAAGCACTCTCCGGCCAACATGCCCAACTGCAGCAACAGCTCCCAAACCGAAGTAGCCAGGACCCAAAGACGTACTTGGCCTGAAGGGCCCCCAGGGGGCCCCCAAGCAGCCCCTCTCCATTTGGGTCTGGGGGCTTTCGTTGGGCCGGGAACCTGGGAGATTCCTGCAAGGTTGCAGTTCGCGGCCCGAGAAGCACTCTCCGGCCAACATGCCCAACTGCAGCAACAGCTCCCAAACTGAATGAGCCAGGACAGAAAGACCTAGCTGGCCTGAAGGGCCCCCAGGGGGCCCCCAAGCAGCCCCTCTCCATTTGGGTCTGGGGGCTTTCGTTGGGCCGGGAACCTGGGAGATTCCTGCAAGGTTGCAGTTCGCGGCCCGAGAAGCACTCTCCGGCCAACATGCCCAACTGCAGCAACAGCTCCCAAACCGAAGGAGCCAGGACCCAAAGACCTAGCTGGCCTGAAGGGCCCCCAGGGGGCCCCCAAGCAGCCCCTCTCCATTTGGGTCTGGGGGCTTTAGTTGGGCCGGGAACCTGGGAGGTACCTGCAAGGTTGCAGTTCGCGGCCGGAGAGGCACTCTCCGGCCAACATGCCCAACTGCAGCAACAGCTCCCAAAGCGAAGGAGCCAGGACCCAAAGACCTAGGTGGCCTGAAGGGCTCCCAGGGGGCCCCCAAGCAGCCCCTCTCCATTTGGGTATGGGGGCTTTCGTTGGGCCGGGAACCTGGGAGATTCCTGCAAGGTTGCAGTTCGCGGCCCGAGAAGCACTCTCCGGCCAACATGCCCAACTGCAGCAACAGCTCCCAAAGCGAAGGAGCCAGGACCCAAAGACCTAGCTGGCCTGAAGGGCCCCCAGGGGGCCCCCAAGCAGCCCCTCTCCATTTGGGTCTGGGGGCTTTCGTTGGGCATGTATACCTGAGAAGTACCTGCAAGGTTAGAGTTCGCGGCCCGAGAAGCACTCTCCGGCCAACATGCCCAACGACCAGCTACAGCTCTGAAACCGAAGAAGCCAGGACCCAAAGACCTATCTGGCCTGGAGGGTCCCCAGGGGGCCCCCAAGCAGCCCCTCTCCATTTGGGTCTGGGGGCTTTCGTTGGGCCGGGGACCTGGTAGGTACCTGCAAGTTTGCAGTTGGCGGCCCGAGAAGCACTCTCCGGCCAACATGCCCAACGTCCACCAACAGCTCCAAAACAGAAGGAAACAGGACCCAAAGAAATAGCTGGACTGAAGGGCCCACAGGGGGCCCCCAAGCAGCCCCTCTCCATTTGGGTCTGGGGGCTTTCGTTGGGCCGGGAACCTGGGAGGAACCTGCAAGGTTGCAGTTCGCGGCCCGAGAAGCACTCTCCGGCCAACATGCCCAACTGCAGCAACAGCTCCCAAACCGAAGTAGCCAGGACCCAAAGACGTACTTGGCCTGAAGGGCCCCCAGGGGGCCCCCAAGCAGCCCCTCTCCATTTGGGTCTGGGGGCTTTCGTTGGGCCGGGAACCTGGGAGATACCTGCAAGGTTGCAGTTCGCGGCCCGAGAAGCACTCTCCGGCCAACATGCCCAACTGCAGCAACAGCTCCCAAACCGAAGGAGCCAGGACCCAAAGACCTAGCTGGCCTGAAGGGCCCACAGGGGGCCCCCAAGCAGCCCCTCTCCATTTGGGTCTGGGGGCTTTCGTTGGGCATGTATACCTGAGAGGTACCTGCAAGGTTAGAGTTCGCGGCCCGAGAAGCACTCTCCGGCCAACATGCCCAACGACCATCTACAGCTCTGAAACCTAAGAAGCCAGGACCCAAAGACCTATCTGGCCTGGAGGGTCCCCAGGGGGCCCCCAAGCAGCCCCTCTCCATTTGAGTCTGGGGGCTTTCGTTGGGCCGGGAACCTGGGAGGTACCTGCAAGGTTGCAGTTGGCGGCCCGAGAAGCACTCTCCGGCCAACATGCCCAACGTCCACCAACAGCTCCAAAACAGAAGGAACCAGGACCCAAAGAAATAGCTGGCCTGATGGGCCCCCATGGGGCCCCCAAGCAGCCCCTCTCAATTTGGGTCTGGGGGCTTTCGTTGGGCCGGGAACCTGGGAGGTACCTGCAAGGTTGCAGTTCGCGGCCCGAGAAGCACTCTCCGGCCAACATGCCCAACTGCAGCAACAGCTCCCAAACCGAAGTAGCCAGGATCCAAAGACGTACTTGGCCTGAAGGCACCCCAGGGGGCCCCCAAACAGCCCCTCTCAATTTGGGTCTGGGGGCTTTCGTTGGGCCGGGAACCTGGGAGGTACCTGCAAGGTTGCAGTTCGCGGCCCGAGAAGCACTCTCCGGCCAACATGCCCAACTGCAGCAACAGCTCCCAAACCGAAGTAGCCAGGATCCAAAGACGTACTTGGCCTGAAGGCACCCCAGGGGGCCCCCAAACAGCCCCTCTCAATTTGGGTCTGGGGGCTTTCGTTGGGCCGGGAACCTGGGAGGTACCTGCAAGGTTGCAGTTCGCGGCCCGAGAAGCACTCTCCGGCCAACATGCCCAACTGCAGCAACAGCTCCCAAACTGAAGGAGCCAGGACCCAAAGACCTAGCTGGCCTAGAGGGTCCCCAGGGGGCCCCCAAACAGCTCCTCTCAATTTGGGTCTGGGGGCTTTCGTTGGGCCGGGAACCTGGGAGGTACCTGCCAGGTTGCAGTTCGCGGCCCGAGAAGCACTCTCCGGCCAACATGCCCAACTGCAGCAACAGCTCCCAAAGCGAAGGAGCCAGGACCCAAAGACCTAGCTGGCCTGAAGGGCCCCCAGGGGGCACCCAAGCAGCCCCTCTCCATTTGGGTCTGGGGGCTTTCGTTGGGCCGGGAACCTGGGAGATTCCTGCAAGGTTGCAGTTCGCGGCCCGAGAAGCACTCTCCGGACAACATGCCCAACGTCCAGCAACAGCTCCCAAAGCGAAGGAACCAGGACCCAAAGACATAGCTGGCCTGAAGTGCCCACAGGGGGCCCCCAAGCAGCCCCTCTCCATTTGGGTCTGGGGGCTTTCGTTGGGCCGGGAACCTGGGAGATTCCTGCAAGGTTGCAGTTCGCGGCCCGAGAAGCACTCTCCGGCCAACATGCCCAACTGCAGCAACAGCTCCCAAACTGAATGAGCCAGGACAGAAAGACCTAGCTGGCCTGAAGGGCCCCCAGGGGGCCCCCAAGCAGCCCCTCTCAATTTGGGTCTGGGGGCTTTCGTTGGGCCGGGAACCTGGGAGATTCCTGCAAGGTTGCAGTTCGCGGCCCGAGAAGCACTCTCCGGACAACATGCCCAACGTCCAGCAACAGCTCCCAAAGCGAAGGAACCAGGACCCAAAGACATAGCTGGCCTGAAGTGCCCACAGGGGGCCCCCAAGCAGCCCCTCTCCATTTGGGTCTGGGGGCTTTCGTTGGGCCGGGAACCTGGGAGATTCCTGCAAGGTTGCAGTTCGCGGCCCGAGAAGCACTCTCCGGCCAACATGCCCAACTGCAGCAACAGCTCCCAAACTGAATGAGCCAGGACAGAAAGACCTAGCTGGCCTGAAGGGCCCCCAGGGGGCCCCCAAGCAGCCCCTCTCAATTTGGGTCTGGGGGCTTTCGTTGGGCCGGGAACCTGGGAGATTCCTGCAAGGTTGCAGTTCGCGGCCCGAGAAGCACTCTCCGGCCAACATGCCCAACTGCAGCAACAGCTCCCAAAGCGAAGGAGCCAGGACCCAAAGACCTAGCTGGCCTGAAGGGCCCCCAGGGGGCCCCCAACCAGCCCCTCTCCATTTGGGTCTGGGGGCTTTCGTTGGGCATGTATACCTGAGAAGTACCTGCAAGGTTAGAGTTCGCGGCCCGAGAAGCACTCTCCGGCCAAGATGCCCAACGACCAGCTACAGCTCTGAAACCGAAGAAGCCAGGACCCAAAGACCTATCTGGCCTGGAGGGTCCCCAGGGGGCCCCCAAGCAGCCCCTCTCCATTTGGGTCTGGGGGCTTTCATTGGGCCGGGGACCTGGTAGGTACCTGCAAGTTTGCAGTTGGCGGCCCGAGAAGCACTCTCCGGCCAACATGCCCAACGTCCACCAACAGCTCCAAAACAGAAGGAAACAGGACCCAAAGACCTAGCTGGCCTGAAGGGCCCCCAGGGGGCCCCCAAGCAGCCCCTCTCAATTTGGGTCTGGGGGCTTTCGTTGGGCCGGGAACCTGGGAGGAACCTGCAAGGTTGCAGTTCGCGGCCCGAGAAGCACTCTCCGGCCAACATGCCCAACTGCAGCAACAGCTCCCAAACCGAAGTAGCCAGGACCCAAAGACGTACTTGGCCTGAAGGGCCCCCAGGGGGCCCCCAAGCAGCCCCTCTCCATTTGGGTCTGGGGGCTTTCGTTGGGCCGGGAACCTGGGAGATTCCTGCAAGGTTGCAGTTCGCGGCCCGAGAAGCACTCTCCGGCCAACATGCCCAACTGCAGCAACAGCTCCCAAACTGAATGAGCCAGGACAGAAAGACCTAGCTGGCCTGAAGGGCCCCCAGGGGGCCCCCAAGCAGCCCCTCTCCATTTGGGTCTGGGGGCTTTCGTTGGGCCGGGAACCTGGGAGATTCCTGCAAGGTTGCAGTTCGCGGCCCGAGAAGCACTCTCCGGCCAACATGCCCAACTGCAGCAACAGCTCCCAAAGCGAAGGAGCCAGGACCCAAAGACCTAGCTGGCCTGAAGGGCCCCCAGGGGGCCCCCAACCAGCCCCTCTCCATTTGGGTCTGGGGGCTTTCGTTGGGCATGTATACCTGAGAAGTACCTGCAAGGTTAGAGTTCGCGGCCCGAGAAGCACTCTCCGGCCAACATGCCCAACGACCAGCTACAGCTCTGAAACCGAAGAAGCCAGGACCCAAAGACCTATCTGGCCTGGAGGGTCCCCAGGGGGCCCCCAAGCAGCCCCTCTCCATTTGGGTCTGGGGGCTTTCATTGGGCCGGGGACCTGGTAGGTACCTGCAAGTTTGCAGTTGGCGGCCCGAGAAGCACTCTCCGGCCAACATGCCCAACGTCCACCAACAGCTCCAAAACAGAAGGAAACAGGACCCAAAGACCTAGCTGGCCTGAAGGGCCCCCAGGGGGCCCCCAAGCAGCCCCTCTCAATTTGGGTCTGGGGGCTTTCGTTGGGCCGGGAACCTGGGAGGAACCTGCAAGGTTGCAGTTCGCGGCCCGAGAAGCACTCTCCGGCCAACATGCCCAACGTCCAGCAACAGCTCCCAAACCGAAGTAGCCAGGACCCAAAGACGTACTTGGCCTGAAGGGCCCCCAGGGGGCCCCCAAGCAGCCCCTCTCCATTTGGGTCTGGGGGCTTTCATTGGGCCGGGAACCTGGGAGATTCCTGCAAGGTTGCAGTTGGCGGCCCGAGAAGCACTCTCCGGCCAACATGCCCAAATGCAGCAACAGCTCCCAAACTGAATGAGCCAGGACAGAAAGACCTAGCTGGCCTGAAGGGCCCCCAGGGGGCCCCCAAGCAGCCCCTCTCCATTTGGGTCTGGGGGCTTTCGTTGGGCCGGGAACCTGGGAGATTCCTGCAAGGTTGCAGTTCGCGGCCCGAGAAGCACTCTCCGGCCAACATGCCCAACTGCAGCAACAGCTCCCAAAGCGAAGGAGCCAGGACCCAAAGACCTAGGTGGCCTGAAGGGCCCCCAGGGGGCCCCCAAGCAGCCCCTCTCCATTTGGGTCTGGGGGCTTTAGTTGGGCCGGGAACCTGGGAGGTACCTGCAAGGTTGCAGTTCGCGGCCGGAGAGGCCCTCTCCGGCCAACATGCCCAACTGCAGCAACAGCTCCCAAAGCGAAGGAGCCAGGACCCAAAGACCTAGGTGGCCTGAAGGGCCCCCAGGGGGCCCCCAAGCAGCCCCTCTCCATTTGGGTATGGGGGCTTTCGTTGGGCCGGGAACCTGGGAGATTCCTGCAAGGTTGCAGTTCGCGGCCCGAGAAGCACTCTCCGGCCAACATGCCCAACTGCAGCAACAGCTCCCAAAGCGAAGGAGCCAGGACCCAAAGACCTAGCTGGCCTGAAGGGCCCCCAGGGGGCCCCCAAGCAGCCCCTCTCCATTTGGGTCTGGGGGCTTTCGTTGGGCATGTATACCTGAGAAGTACCTGCAAGGTTAGAGTTCGCGGCCCGAGAAGCACTCTCCGGCCAACATGCCCAACGACCAGCTACAGCTCTGAAACCGAAGAAGCCAGGACCCAAAGACCTATCTGGCCTGGAGGGTCCCCAGGGGGCCCCCAAGCAGCCCCTCTCCATTTGGGTCTGGGGGCTTTCGTTGGGCCGGGGACCTGAGAGGTACCTGCAAGTTTGCAGTTGGCGGCCTGAGAAGCACTCTCCGGCCAACATGCCCAACGTCCACCAACAGCTCCAAAACAGAAGGAAACAGGACCCAAAGAAATAGCTGGCCTGAAGGGCCCCCAGGGGGCCCCCAAGCAGCCCCTCTCAATTTGGGTCTGGGGGCTTTCGTTGGGCCGGGAACCTGGGAGGAACCTGCAAGGTTGCAGTTCGCGGCCCGAGAAGCACTCTCCGGCCAACATGCCCAACTGCAGCAACAGCTCCCAAACCGAAGGAGCCAGGACAGAAAGACCTAGCTGGCCTGAAGGGCCCCCAGGGGGCCCCCAAGCAGCCCCTCTCCATTTGGGTCTGGGGGCTTTCGTTGGGCCGGGAACCTGGGAGATACCTGCAAGGTTGCAGTTCGCGGCCCGAGAAGCACTCTCCGGCCAACATGCCCAACTGCAGCAACAGCTCCCAAACCGAAGGAGCCAGGACCCAAAGACCTAGCTGGCCTGAAGGGCCCACAGGGGGCCCCCAAGCAGCCCCTCTCCATTTGGGTCTGGGGACTTTCGTTGGGCATGTATACCTGAGAGGTACCTGCAAGGTTAGAGTTCCCGGCCCGAGAAGCACTCTCCGGCCAACATGCCCAACGACCATCTACAGCTCTGAAACCTAAGAAGCCAGGACCCAAAGACCTATCTGGCCTGGAGGGTCCCCAGGGGGCCCCCAAGCAGCCCCTCTCCATTTGAGTCTGGGGGCTTTCGTTGGGCCGGGAACCTGGGAGGTACCTGCAAGGTTGCAGTTGGCGGCCCGAGAAGCACTCTCCGGCCAACATGCCCAACGTCCACCAACAGCTCCAAAACAGAAGGAAACAGGACCCAAAGAAATAGCTGGCCTGATGGGCCCCCAGGGGCCCCCCAAGCAGCCCCTCTCAATTTGGGTCTGGGGGCTTTCGTTGGGCCGGGAACCTGGGAGGTACCTGCAAGGTTGCAGTTCGCGGCCCGAGAAGCACTCTCCGGCCAACATGCCCAACTGCAGCAACAGCTCCCAAACCGAAGTAGCCAGGATCCAAAGACGTACTTGGCCTGAAGGCACCCCAGGGGGCCCGCAAACAGCCCCTCTCAATTTGGGTCTGGGGGCTTTCGTTGGGCCGGGAACCTGGGAGGTACCTGCAAGGTTGCAGTTCGCGGCCCGAGAAGCACTCTCCGGCCAACATGCCCAACTGCAGCAACAGCTCCCAAACTGAAGGAGCCAGGACCCAAAGACCTAGCTGGCCTAGAGGGTCCCCAGGGGGCCCCCAAGCAGCCCCTCTCAATTTGGGTCTGGGGGCTTTCGTTGGGCCGGGAACCTGGGAGGTACCTGCCAGGTTGCAGTTCGCGGCCCGAGAAGCACTCTCCGGCCAACATGCCCAACTGCAGCAACAGCTCCAAAAGCGAAGGAGCCAGGACCCAAAGACCTAGCTGGCCTGAAGGGCCCCCAGGGGGCCCCCAAGCAGCCCCTCTCCATTTGGGTCTGGGGGCTTTCGTTGGGCCGGGAACCTGGGAGATTCCTGCAAGGTTGCAGTTCGCGGCCCGAGAAGCACTCTCCGGACAACATGCCAACGTCCAGCAACAGCTCCCAAAGCGAAGGAACCAGGACCCAAAGACCTAGCTGGACTGAAGGGCCCACAGGGGGCCCCCAAGCAGCCCCTCTCCATTTGGGTCTGGGGGCTTTCGTTGGGCCGGGAACCTGGGAGATTCCTGCAAGGTTGCAGTTCGCGGCCCGAGAAGCACTCTCCGGCCAACATGCCCAACTGCAGCAACAGCTCCCAAACTGAATGATCCAGGACAGAAAGACCTAGCTGGCCTGAAGGGCCCCCAGGGGACCCCCAAGCAGCCCCTCTCCATTTGGGTCTGGGGGCTTTCGTTGGGCCGGGAACCTGGGAGATTCCTGCAAGGTTGCAGTTCGCGGCCCGAGAAGCACTCTCCGGCCAACATGCCCAACTGCAGCAACAGCTCCCAAACCGAAGGAGCCAGGACCCAAAGACCTAGCTGGCCTGAAGGGCCCCCAGGGGGCCCCCAAGCAGCCCCTCTCCATTTGGGTCTGGGGGCTTTAGTTGGGCCGGGAACCTGGGAGGTACCTGCAAGGTTGCAGTTCGCGGCCGGAGAGGCACTCTCCGGCCAACATGCCCAACTGCAGCAACAGCTCCCAAAGCGAAGGAGCCAGGACCCAAAGACCTAGCTGGCCTGAAGGGCCCCCAGGGGGCCCCCAAGCAGCCCCTCTCCATTTGGGTCTGGGGGCTTTCGTTGGGCATGTATACCTGAGAAGTACCTGCAAGGTTAGAGTTCGCGGCCCGAGAAGCACTCTCCGGCCAACATGCCCAACGACCAGCTACAGCTCTGAAACCGAAGAAGCCAGGACCCAAAGACCTATCTGGCCTGGAGGGTCCCCAGGGGGCCCCCAAGCAGCCCCTCTCCATTTGGGTCTGGGGGCTTTCGTTGGGCCGGGGACCTGGGAGGTACCTGCAAGTTTGCAGTTGGCGGCCCGAGAAGCACTCTCCGGCCAACATGCCCAACGTCCACCAACAGCTCCAAAACAGAAGGAAACAGGACCCAAAGAAATAGCTGGCCTGAAGGGCCCCCAGGGGGCCCCCAAGCAGCCCCTCTCAATTTGGGTCTGGGGGCTTTCGTTGGGCCGGGAACCTGGGAGGAACCTGCAAGGTTGCAGTTCGCGGCCCGAGAAGCACTCTCCGGCCAACATGCCCAACTGCAGCAACAGCTCCCAAACCGAAGGAGCCAGGACCCAAAGACGTACTTGGCCTGAAGGGACCCCAGGGGGCCCCCAAACAGCCCCTCTCAATTTGGGTCTGGGGGCTTTCGTTGGGCCGGGAACCTGGGAGGTACCTGCAAGGTTGCAGTTCGCGGCCCGAGAAGCACTCTCCGGCCAACATGCCCAACTGCAGCAACAGCTCCCAAACCGAAGGAGCCAGGACCCAAAGACCTAGCTGGCCTGAAGGGCCCCCAGGGGGCCCCCAAGCAGCCCCTCTCAATTTGGGTCTGGGGGCTTTCGTTGGGCCGGAATCCTGGGAGGTACCTGCAAGGTTGCAGTTCGCGGCCCGAGAAGCACTCTCCGGCCAACATGCCCAACTGCAGCAACAGCTCCCAAAGCGAAGGAGCCAGGACCCAAAGACCTAGCTGGCCTGAAGGGCCCCCAGGGGACCACCAAGCAGCCCCTCTCCATTTGGGTCTGGGGGCTTTCGTTGGGCCGGGAACCTGGGAGGTACCTGCAAGGTTGCAGTTCGCGGCCGGAGAGGCACTCTCCGGCCAACATGCCCAACTGCAGCAACAGCTCCCAAAGCGAAGGAGCCAGGACCCAAAGACCTAGCTGGCCTGAAGGGCCCCCAGGGGGCCCCCAAGCAGCCCCTCTCCATTTGGGTCTGGGGGCTTTCGTTGGGCGGCAACCTGGGAGATTCCTGCAAGGTTGCAGTTCGCGGCCCGAGAAGCACTCTCCGGCCAACATGCCCAACTGCAGCAACAGCTCCCAAACTGAATGAGCCAGGACCCAAAGACCTAGCTGGCCTGAAGGGCCCCCAGGGGGCCCCCAAGCAGCCCCTCTCCATTTGGGTCTGGGGGCTTTCGTTGGGCCGGGAACCTGGGAGATTCCTGCAAGGTTGCAGTTCGCGGCCCGAGAAGCACTCTCCGGCCAACATGCCCAACTGCAGCAACAGCTCCCAAACCGAAGGAGCCAGGACCCAAAGACCTAGCTGGCCTGAATGGCCCCCAGGGGGCCCCCAAGCAGCCCCTCTCCATTTGGGTCTGGGGGCTTTAGTTGGGCCGGGAACCTGGGAGGTACCTGCAAGGTTGCAGTTCGCGGCAGGAGAGGCACTCTCGGGCCAACATGCCCAACTGCAGCAACAGCTCCCAAAGCGAAGGAGCCAGGACCCAAAGACCTAGGTGGCCTGAAGGGCCCCCAGGGGGCCCCCAAGCAGCCCCTCTCAATTTGGGTCTGGGGGCTTTCGTTGGGCCGGGAACCTGGGAGATTCCTGCAAGGTTGCAGTTCGCGGCCCGAGAAGCACTCTCCGGCCAACATGCCCAACTGCAGCAACAGCTCCCAAACTGAATGAGCCAGGACAGAAAGACCTAGCTGGCCTGAAGGGCCCCCAGGGGGCCCCCAAGCAGCCCCTCTCCATTTGGGTCTGGGGGCTTTCGTTGGGCCGGGAACCTGGGAGATTCCTGCAAGGTTGCAGTTCGCGGCCCGAGAAGCACTCTCCGGCCAACATGCCCAACTGCAGCAACAGCTCCCAAAGCGAAGGAGCCAGGACCCAAAGACCTAGCTGGCCTGAAGGGCCCCCAGGGGGCCCCCAAGCAGCCCCTCTCCATTTGGGTCTGGGGGCTTTCGTTGGGCCGGGAACCTGGGAGGTACCTGCAAGGTTGCAGTTCGCGGCCCGAGAAGCACTCTCCGGCCAACATGCCCAATATCCAGCAACAGCTCCCAAAGCGAAGGAGCCAGGACCCAAAGACCTAGGTGGCCTGAAGGGCCCCCATGGGGCCCCAAGCAGCCCCTCTCCATTTGGGTCTGGGGGCTTTCGTTGGGCCGGGAACCTGGGAGATTCCTGCAAGGTTGCAGTTCGCGGCCCGAGAAGCACTCTCCGGACAACATGCCCAACTGCAGCAACAGCTCCCAAACTGAAAGAGCCAGGACAGAAAGACCTAGCTGGCCTGAAGGGCCCCCAGGGGGCCCCCAAGCAGCCCCTCTCCATTTGGGTCTGGGGGCTTTCGTTGGGCCGGGAACCTGGGAGATACCTGCAAGGATGCAGTTCGCGGCCCGAGAAGCACTCTACGGCCAACATGCCCAACTGCAGCAACAGCTCCCAAAGCGAAGGAGCCAGGACCCAAAGACCTAGCTGGCCTGAAGGGCCCACAGGGGGCCCCCAAGCAGCCCCTCTCCATTTGGGTCTGGGGGCTTACGTTGGGCATGGAACCTGAGAGGTACCTGCAAGTTTGCAGTTGGCGGCCCGAGAGGCACTCTCCGGCCAACATGCCCAACGTCCACCAACAGCTGCAAAAGAGAAGGAACCAGGACCCAAAGAAATAGCTGGCCTGGAGGGTCCCCAGGTGGCCCGCAAGCTGCCCCTTTCAATTTGGGTCTGGGGGCTTTCGTTGGGCCGGGAACCTGGGAGGTACCTGCAAGGTTGCAGTTCGCGGCCCGAGAAGCACTCTCCGGCCAACATGCCCAACTGCAGCAACAGCTCCCAAAGCGAAGGAGCCAGGACCCAAAGACCTAGCTGGCCTGAAGGGCCCCCAGGGGGCCCCCAAGCAGCCCCTCTCCATTTGGGTCTGGGGGCTTTCGTTGGGCCGGGAACCTGGGAGATTCCTGCAAGGTTGCAGTTCGCGGCCCGAGAAGCACTCTCCGGCCAACATGCCCAATGTCCAACAGCTCCCAAACCGAAGGAGCCAGGACCCAAAGACCTAGCTGGCCTGAAGGGCCCCCAGGGGGCCCCCAAGCAGCCCCTCTCAATTTGGGTCTGGGGGTTTTCGTTGGGCCGGGAACCTGGGAGATTCCTGCAAGGTTGCAGTTCGCGGCCCGAGAAGCACTCTCCGGCCAACATGCCCAACTGCAGCAACAGCTCCCAAAGCGAAGGAGCCAGGACCCAAAGAAATAGCTGGCCTGAAGGGCCCCCAGGGGGCCCCCAAGCAGCCCCTCTCCATTTGGGTCTGGGGGCTTTCGTTGGGCCGGGAACCTGGGAGGTACCTGCAAGGTTGCAGTTGGCGGCCCGAGAAGCACTCTCCGGCCAACATGCCCAACGACCAGCTACAGCTCTGAAACCGAAGAAGCCAGGACCCAAAGACCTATCTGGCCTGGAGGGCCCCCATGGGGCCCCAAGCAGCCCCTCTCCATTTGGGTCTGGGGGCTTTCGTTGGGCATGGAACCTGAGAGGTACCTGCAAGTTTGCAGTTGGCGGCCCGAGAAGCACTCTCCGGCCAACATGCCCAACGTCCACCAACAGCTCCAAAACAGAAGGAACCAGGACCCAAAGAAATAGCTGGCCTGGAGAGTCCCCAGGGGGCCCCCAAGCAGCCCCTTTCAATTTGGGTCTGGGGGCTTTCGTTGGGCATGGAACCTGGGAGGTACCTGCAAGGTTGCAGTTCGCGGCCCGAGAAGCACTCTCCGGCCAACATGCCCAACTGCAGCAACAGCTCCCAAACCGAAGTAGCCAGGACCCAAAGACGTAGTTGGCCTGAAGGGCCCCCAGGGGGCCCCCAAGCAGCCCCTCTCAATTTGGGTCTGGGGGCTTTCGTTGGGCTGGGAACCTGGGAGGTACCTGCAAGGTTGCAGTTCGCGGCCCGAGAAGCACTCTCCGGCCAACATGCCCAACGTCCAGCAACAGCTCCCAAAGCGAAGGAGCCAGAACCCAAAGACCTAGCTGGCCTGAAGTGCCCCCAGGGGGCCCCCAAGCAGCCCCTCTCAATTTGGGTCTGGGGGCTTTCGTTGGGCCGGGAACCTGGGAGATTCCTGCAAGGTTGCAGTTCGCGGCCCGAGAAGCACTCTCCGGCCAACATGCCCAACTGCAGCAACAGCTCCCAAAGCGAAGGAGCCAGGACCCAAAGACCTAGCTGGCCTGAAGGGCCCCCAGGGGGCCCCCAAGCAGCCCCTCTCCATTTGGGTCTGGGGGCTTTCGTTGGGCCGGGAACCTGGGAGGTACCTGCAAGGTTGCAGTTCGCGGCCCGAGAAGCACTCTCCGGCCAACATGCCCAATATCCAGCAACAGCTCCCAAAGCGAAGGAGCCAGGACCCAAAGACGTAGCTGGCCTGAAGGGCCCCCATGGGGCCCCAAGCAGCCCCTCTCCATTTGGGTCTGGGGGCTTTCGTTGGGCCGGGAACCTGGGAGATTCCTGCAAGGTTGCAGTTCGCGGCCCGAGAAGCACTCTCCGGACAACATGCCCAACTGCAGCAACAGCTCCCAAACTGAAAGAGCCAGGACAGAAAGACCTAGCTGGCCTGAAGGGCCCCCAGGGGGCCCCCAAGCAGCCCCTCTCCATTTGGGTCTGGGGGCTTTCGTTGGGCCGGGAACCTGGGAGGTACCTGCAAGGTTGCAGTTGGCGGCCCGAGAAGCACTCTCCGGCCAACATGCCCAACGACCAGCTACAGCTCTGAAACCGAAGAAGCCAGGACCCAAAGACCTATCTGGCCTGGAGGGCCCCCATGGGGCCCCAAGCAGCCCCTCTCCATTTGGGTCTGGGGGCTTTCGTTGGGCATGGAACCTGAGAGGTACCTGCAAGTTTGCAGTTGGCGGCCCGAGAAGCACTCTCCGGCCAACATGCCCAACGTCCACCAACAGCTCCAAAACAGAAGGAACCAGGACCCAAAGAAATAGCTGGCCTGGAGAGTCCCCAGGTGGCCCGCAAGCAGCCCCTTTCAATTTGGGTCTGGGGGCTTTCGTTGGGCCGGGAACCTGGGAGGTACCTGCAAGGTTGCAGTTCGCGGCCCGAGAAGCACTCTCCGGCCAACATGCCCAACTGCAGCAACAGCTCCCAAAGCGAAGGAGCCAGGACCCAAAGACGTAGTTGGCCTGAAGGGCCCCCAGGGGGCCCCCAAGCAGCCCCTCTCCATTTGGGTCTGGGGGCTTTCGTTGGGCTGGGAACCTGGGAGGTACCTGCAAGGTTGCAGTTCGCGGCCCGAGAAGCACTCTCCGGCCAACATGCCCAACGTCCAGCAACAGCTCCCAAACCGAAGGAGCCAGAACCCAAAGACCTAGCTGGCCTGAAGTGCCCCCAGGGGGCCCCCAAGCAGCCCCTCTCAATTTGGGTCTGGGGGCTTTCGTTGGGCCGGGAACCTGGGAGATTCATGCAAGGTTGCAGTTCGCGGCCCGAGAAGCACTCTCCGGCCAACATGCCCAACTGCAGCAACAGCTCCCAAACCGAAGGAGCCAGGACCCAAAGACCTAGCTGGCCTGAAGGGCCCCCAGGCGGCCACCAAGCAGCCCCTCTCCATTTGGGTCTGGGGGCTTTCGTTGGGCCGGGAACCTGGGAGATTCCTGCAAGGTTGCAGTTCGCGGCCCGAGAAGCACTCTCCGGACAACATGCCCAACGTCCAGCAACAGCTCCCAAAGCGAAGGAGCCAGGACCCAAAGACCTAGCTGGCCTGAAGGGCCCCCAGGGGGCCCCCAAGCAGCCCCTCTCCATTTGGGTCTGGGGGCTTTCGTTGGGCCGGGAACCTGGGAGGTACTGCAAGGTTGCAGTTCTCAGCCCGAGAAGCACTCTCCGGCCAACATGCCCAACTGCAGCAACAGCTCCCAAAGCGAAGGAGCCAGGACCCAAAGACCTAGCTGGCCTGAAGGGCCCCCAGGGGGCCCCCAACCAGCCCCTCTCAATTTGGGTCTGGGGGCTTTCGTTGGGCCGGGAACCTGGGAGATTCCTGCAAGGTTGCAGTTCGCGGCCGGAGAAGCACTCTCCGGCCAACATGCCCAATGTCCAGCAACAGCTCCCAAACCGAAGGAGCCAGGACCCAAAGACCTAGCTGGCCTGAAGTGCCCCCAGGGGGCCCCCAAGCAGCCCCTCTCAATTTGGGTCTGGGGGTTTTCGTTGGGCCGGGAACCTGGGAGATTCCTGCAAGGTTGCAGTTCGCGGCCCGAGAAGCACTCTCCGGCCAACATGCCCAACTGCAGCAACAGCTCCCAAAGCGAAGGAGCCAGGACCCAAAGACCTAGCTGGCCTGAATGGCCCCCAGGGGGCCCCCAAGCAGCCCCTCTCCATTTGGGTCTGGGGGCTTTCGTTGGGCCGGGAACCTGGGAGGTACCTGCCAGGTTGCAGTTCGCGGCCCGAGAAGCACTCTCCGGCCAACATGCCCAACTGCAGCAACAGCTCCCAAAGCGAAGGAGCCAGGACCCAAAGACCTAGCTGGCCTGAAGGGTCCCCAGGGGGCCCCCAAGCAGCCCCTCTCCATTTGGGTCTGGGGGCTTTCGTTGGGCCGGGAACCTGGGAGATTCCTGCAAGGTTGCAGTTCGCGGCCCGAGAAGCACTCTCCGGCCAACATGCCCAACTGCAGCAACAGCTCCCAAACTGAAGGAGCCAGGACCCAAAGACCTAGCTGGCCTGAAGGGCCCCCAGGGGGCCCCCAAGCAGCCCCTCTCAATTTGGGTCTGGGGGCTTTCGTTGGGCCGGGAACCTGGGAGATTCCTGCAAGGTTGCAGTTCGCGGCCCGAGAAGCACTCTCCGGACAACATGCCCAACTGCAGCAACAGCTCCCAAACCGAAGGAGCCAGGACCCAAAGACCTAGCTGGCCTGAAGGGCCCCCAGGGGGCCCCCAAGCAGCCCCTCTCAATTTGGGTCTGGGGGCTTTAGTTGGGCATGGAACCTGGGAGGTACGTGCAAGGTTGCAGTTCGCGGCCGGAGAGGCACTCTCCGGCCAACATGCCCAACTGCAGCAACAGCTCCCAAAGCGAAGGAGCCAGGACCCAAAGACCTAGCTGGCCTAGAGGGTCCCCAGGGGGCCCCCAAGCAGCCCCTCTCCATTTGGGTCTGGGGGCTTTCGTTGGGCCGGGAACCTGGGAGGTACGTGCAAGGTTGCAGTTCGCGGCCGGAGAGGCACTCTCCGGCCAACATGCCCAACTGCAGCAACAGCTCCCAAAGCGAAGGAGCCAGGACCCAAAGACCTAGCTGGCCTAGAGGGTCCCCAGGGGGCCCCCAAGCAGCCCCTCTCCATTTGGGTCTGGGGGCTTTCGTTGGGCCGGGAACCTGGGAGATTCCTGCAAGGTTGCAGTTCGCGGCCCGAGAAGCACTCTCCGGCCAACATGCCCAACGTCCACCAACAGCTCCCAAAGCGAAGGAGCCAGGACCCAAAGACCTAGCTGGCCTGAAGGGCCCCCAGGGGGCCCCCAAGCAGCCCCTCTCAATTTGGGTCTGGGGGCTTTCGTTGGGCCGGCAACCTGGGAGATACCTGCAAGGATGCAGTTCGCGGCCCGAGAAGCACTCTCCGGCCAACATGCCCAACTGCAGCAACAGCTCCCAAAGCGAAGGAGCCAGGACCCAAAGACCTAGCTGGCCTGAAGGGCCCCCAGGGGGCCCCCAAGCAGCCCCTCTCAATTTGGGTCTGGGGGCTTTAGTTGGGCATGGAACCTGGGAGGTACGTGCAAGGTTGCAGTTCGCGGCCGGAGAGGCACTCTCCGGCCAACATGCCCAACTGCAGCAACAGCTCCCAAAGCGAAGGAGCCAGGACCCAAAGACCTAGCTGGCCTAGAGTGTCCCCAGGGGGCCCCCAAGCAGCCCCTCTCCATTTGGGTCTGGGGGCTTTCGTTGGGCCGGGAACCTGGGAGGTACGTGCAAGGTTGCAGTTCGCGGCCGGAGAGGCACTCTCCGGCCAACATGCCCAACTGCAGCAACAGCTCCCAAAGCGAAGGAGCCAGGACCCAAAGACCTAGCTGGCCTAGAGGGTCCCCAGGGGGCCCCCAAGCAGCCCCTCTCCATTTGGGTCTGGGGGCTTTCGTTGGGCCGGGAACCTGGGAGATTCCTGCAAGGTTGCAGTTCGCGGCCCGAGAAGCACTCTCCGGCCAACATGCCCAACGTCCACCAACAGCTCCCAAAGCGAAGGAGCCAGGACCCAAAGACCTAGCTGGCCTGAAGGGCCCCCAGGGGGCCCCCAAGCAGCCCCTCTCAATTTGGGTCTGGGGGCTTTCGTTGGGCCGGCAACCTGGGAGATACCTGCAAGGATGCAGTTCGCGGCCCGAGAAGCACTCTCCGGCCAACATGCCCAACTGCAGCAACAGCTCCCAAAGCGAAGGAGCCAGGACCCAAAGACCTAGCTGGCCTGAAGGGCCCCCAGGGGGCCCCCAAGCAGCCCCTCTCCATTTGGGTCTGGGGGCTTTCGTTGGGCATGTATACCTGAGAGGCACCTGCAAGGTTAGAGTTCGCGGCCCGAGAAGCACTCTCCGGCCAACATGCCCAACGACCAGCTACAGCTCTGAAACCGAAGAAGCCAGGACCCAAAGACCTATCTGGCCTGGAGGGTCCCCAGGGGGCCCCCAAGCAGCCCCTCTCCATTTGGGTGTGGGGGCTTTCGTTGGGCCGGGAACCTGGGAGGTACCTGCAAGTTTGCAGTTGGCGGCCCGAGAAGCACTCTCCGGCCAACATGCCCAATGTCCAACAGCTCCCAAACCGAAGGAGCCAGGACCCAAAGACCTAGCTGGCCTGAAGGGCCCCCAGGGGGCCCCCAAGCAGCCCCTCTCAATTTGGGTCTGGGGGTTTTCGTTGGGCCGGGAACCTGGGAGATTCCTGCAAGGTTGCAGTTCGCGGCCCGAGAAGCACTCTCCGGCCAACATGCCCAACTGCAGCAACAGCTCCCAAAGCGAAGGAGCCAGGACCCAAAGAAATAGCTGGCCTGAAGGGCCCCCAGGGGGCCCCCAAGCAGCCCCTCTCCATTTGGGTCTGGGGGCTTTCGTTGGGCCGGGAACCTGGGAGGTACCTGCAAGGTTGCAGTTGGCGGCCCGAGAAGCACTCTCCGGCCAACATGCCCAACGACCAGCTACAGCTCTGAAACCGAAGAAGCCAGGACCCAAAGACCTATCTGGCCTGGAGGGCCCCCATGGGGCCCGAAGCAGCCCCTCTCCATTTGGGTCTGGGGGCTTTCGTTGGGCATGGAACCTGAGAGGTACCTGCAAGTTTGCAGTTGGCGGCCCGAGAAGCACTCTCCGGCCAACATGCCCAACGTCCACCAACAGCTCCAAAACAGAAGGAACCAGGACCCAAAGAAATAGCTGGCCTGGAGAGTCCCCAGGGGGCCCCCAAGCAGCCCCTTTCAATTTGGGTCTGGGGGCTTTCGTTGGGCATGGAACCTGGGAGGTACCTGCAAGGTTGCAGTTCGCGGCCCGAGAAGCACTCTCCGGCCAACATGCCCAACTGCAGCAACAGCTCCCAAACCGAAGTAGCCAGGACCCAAAGACGTAGTTGGCCTGAAGGGCCCCCAGGGGGCCCCCAAGCAGCCCCTCTCAATTTGGGTCTGGGGGCTTTCGTTGGGCTGGGAACCTGGGAGGTACCTGCAAGGTTGCAGTTCGCGGCCCGAGAAGCACTCTCCGGCCAACATGCCCAACGTCCAGCAACAGCTCCCAAAGCGAAGGAGCCAGAACCCAAAGACCTAGCTGGCCTGAAGTGCCCCCAGGGGGCCCCCAAGCAGCCCCTCTCAATTTGGGTCTGGGGGCTTTCGTTGGGCCGGGAACCTGGGAGATTCCTGCAAGGTTGCAGTTCGCGGCCCGAGAAGCACTCTCCGGCCAACATGCCCAACTGCAGCAACAGCTCCCAAAGCGAAGGAGCCAGGACCCAAAGACCTAGCTGGCCTGAAGGGCCCCCAGGGGGCCCCCAAGCAGCCCCTCTCCATTTGGGTCTGGGGGCTTTCGTTGGGCCGGGAACCTGGGAGGTACCTGCAAGGTTGCAGTTCGCGGCCCGAGAAGCACTCTCCGGCCAACATGCCCAATATCCAGCAACAGCTCCCAAAGCGAAGGAGCCAGGACCCAAAGACGTAGCTGGCCTGAAGGGCCCCCAGGGGGCCCCCAAGCAGCCCCTCTCAATTTGGGTCTGGGGGCTTTCGTTGGGCCGGGAACCTGGGAGATTCCTGCAAGGTTGCAGTTCGCGGCCCGAGAAGCACTCTCCGGACAACATGCCCAACTGCAGCAACAGCTCCCAAACTGAAAGAGCCAGGACAGAAAGACCTAGCTGGCCTGAAGGGCCCCCAGGGGGCCCCCAAGCAGCCCCTCTCCATTTGGGTCTGGGGGCTTTCGTTGGGCCGGGAACCTGGGAGGTACCTGCAAGGTTGCAGTTGGCGGCCCGAGAAGCACTCTCCGGCCAACATGCCCAACGACCAGCTACAGCTCTGAAACCGAAGAAGCCAGGACCCAAAGACCTATCTGGCCTGGAGGGCCCCCATGGGGCCCCAAGCAGCCCCTCTCCATTTGGGTCTGGGGGCTTTCGTTGGGCATGGAACCTGAGAGGTACCTGCAAGTTTGCAGTTGGCGGCCCGAGAAGCACTCTCCGGCCAACATGCCCAACGTCCACCAACAGCTCCAAAACAGAAGGAACCAGGACCCAAAGAAATAGCTGGCCTGGAGAGTCCCCAGGTGGCCCGCAAGCAGCCCCTTTCAATTTGGGTCTGGGGGCTTTCGTTGGGCCGGGAACCTGGGAGGTACCTGCAAGGTTGCAGTTCGCGGCCCGAGAAGCACTCTCCGGCCAACATGCCCAACTGCAGCAACAGCTCCCAAAGCGAAGGAGCCAGGACCCAAAGACGTAGTTGGCCTGAAGGGCCCCCAGGGGGCCCCCAAGCAGCCCCTCTCCATTTGGGTCTGGGGGCTTTCGTTGGGCTGGGAACCTGGGAGGTACCTGCAAGGTTGCAGTTCGCGGCCCGAGAAGCACTCTCCGGCCAACATGCCCAACGTCCAGCAACAGCTCCCAAACCGAAGGAGCCAGAACCCAAAGACCTAGCTGGCCTGAAGTGCCCCCAGGGGGCCCCCAAGCAGCCCCTCTCAATTTGGGTCTGGGGGCTTTCGTTGGGCCGGGAACCTGGGAGATTCATGCAAGGTTGCAGTTCGCGGCCCGAGAAGCACTCTCCGGCCAACATGCCCAACTGCAGCAACAGCTCCCAAACCGAAGGAGCCAGGACCCAAAGACCTAGCTGGCCTGAAGGGCCCCCAGGCGGCCACCAAGCAGCCCCTCTCCATTTGGGTCTGGGGGCTTTCGTTGGGCCGGGAACCTGGGAGATTCCTGCAAGGTTGCAGTTCGCGGCCCGAGAAGCACTCTCCGGACAACATGCCCAACGTCCAGCAACAGCTCCCAAAGCGAAGGAGCCAGGACCCAAAGACCTAGCTGGCCTGAAGGGCCCCCAGGGGGCCCCCAAGCAGCCCCTCTCCATTTGGGTCTGGGGGCTTTCGTTGGGCCGGGAACCTGGGAGGTACTGCAAGGTTGCAGTTCTCAGCCCGAGAAGCACTCTCCGGCCAACATGCCCAACTGCAGCAACAGCTCCCAAAGCGAAGGAGCCAGGACCCAAAGACCTAGCTGGCCTGAAGGGCCCCCAGGGGGCCCCCAACCAGCCCCTCTCAATTTGGGTCTGGGGGCTTTCGTTGGGCCGGGAACCTGGGAGATTCCTGCAAGGTTGCAGTTCGCGGCCGGAGAAGCACTCTCCGGCCAACATGCCCAATGTCCAGCAACAGCTCCCAAAGCGAAGGAGCCAGGACCCAAAGACCTAGCTGGCCTGAAGTGCCCCCAGGGGGCCCCCAAGCAGCCCCTCTCAATTTGGGTCTGGGGGTTTTCGTTGGGCCGGGAACCTGGGAGATTCCTGCAAGGTTGCAGTTCGCGGCCCGAGAAGCACTCTCCGGCCAACATGCCCAACTGCAGCAACAGCTCCCAAAGCGAAGGAGCCAGGACCCAAAGACCTAGCTGGCCTGAATGGCCCCCAGGGGGCCCCCAAGCAGCCCCTCTCCATTTGGGTCTGGGGGCTTTCGTTGGGCCGGGAACCTGGGAGGTACCTGCCAGGTTGCAGTTCGCGGCCCGAGAAGCACTCTCCGGCCAACATGCCCAACTGCAGCAACAGCTCCCAAAGCGAAGGAGCCAGGACCCAAAGACCTAGCTGGCCTGAAGGGTCCCCAGGGGGCCCCCAAGCAGCCCCTCTCCATTTGGGTCTGGGGGCTTTCGTTGGGCCGGGAACCTGGGAGATTCCTGCAAGGTTGCAGTTCGCGGCCCGAGAAGCACTCTCCGGCCAACATGCCCAACTGCAGCAACAGCTCCCAAACTGAAGGAGCCAGGACCCAAAGACCTAGCTGGCCTGAAGGGCCCCCAGGGGGCCCCCAAGCAGCCCCTCTCAATTTGGGTCTGGGGGCTTTCGTTGGGCCGGGAACCTGGGAGATTCCTGCAAGGTTGCAGTTCGCGGCCCGAGAAGCACTCTCCGGACAACATGCCCAACTGCAGCAACAGCTCCCAAACCGAAGGAGCCAGGACCCAAAGACCTAGCTGGCCTGAAGGGCCCCCAGGGGGCCCCCAAGCAGCCCCTCTCAATTTGGGTCTGGGGGCTTTAGTTGGGCATGGAACCTGGGAGGTACGTGCAAGGTTGCAGTTCGCGGCCGGAGAGGCACTCTCCGGCCAACATGCCCAACTGCAGCAACAGCTCCCAAAGCGAAGGAGCCAGGACCCAAAGACCTAGCTGGCCTAGAGGGTCCCCAGGGGGCCCCCAAGCAGCCCCTCTCCATTTGGGTCTGGGGGCTTTCGTTGGGCCGGGAACCTGGGAGGTACGTGCAAGGTTGCAGTTCGCGGCCGGAGAGGCACTCTCCGGCCAACATGCCCAACTGCAGCAACAGCTCCCAAAGCGAAGGAGCCAGGACCCAAAGACCTAGCTGGCCTAGAGGGTCCCCAGGGGGCCCCCAAGCAGCCCCTCTCCATTTGGGTCTGGGGGCTTTCGTTGGGCCGGGAACCTGGGAGATTCCTGCAAGGTTGCAGTTCGCGGCCCGAGAAGCACTCTCCGGCCAACATGCCCAACGTCCACCAACAGCTCCCAAAGCGAAGGAGCCAGGACCCAAAGACCTAGCTGGCCTGAAGGGCCCCCAGGGGGCCCCCAAGCAGCCCCTCTCAATTTGGGTCTGGGGGCTTTCGTTGGGCCGGCAACCTGGGAGATACCTGCAAGGATGCAGTTCGCGGCCCGAGAAGCACTCTCCGGCCAACATGCCCAACTGCAGCAACAGCTCCCAAAGCGAAGGAGCCAGGACCCAAAGACCTAGCTGGCCTGAAGGGCCCCCAGGGGGCCCCCAAGCAGCCCCTCTCAATTTGGGTCTGGGGGCTTTAGTTGGGCATGGAACCTGGGAGGTACGTGCAAGGTTGCAGTTCGCGGCCGGAGAGGCACTCTCCGGCCAACATGCCCAACTGCAGCAACAGCTCCCAAAGCGAAGGAGCCAGGACCCAAAGACCTAGCTGGCCTAGAGTGTCCCCAGGGGGCCCCCAAGCAGCCCCTCTCCATTTGGGTCTGGGGGCTTTCGTTGGGCCGGGAACCTGGGAGGTACGTGCAAGGTTGCAGTTCGCGGCCGGAGAGGCACTCTCCGGCCAACATGCCCAACTGCAGCAACAGCTCCCAAAGCGAAGGAGCCAGGACCCAAAGACCTAGCTGGCCTAGAGGGTCCCCAGGGGGCCCCCAAGCAGCCCCTCTCCATTTGGGTCTGGGGGCTTTCGTTGGGCCGGGAACCTGGGAGATTCCTGCAAGGTTGCAGTTCGCGGCCCGAGAAGCACTCTCCGGCCAACATGCCCAACGTCCACCAACAGCTCCCAAAGCGAAGGAGCCAGGACCCAAAGACCTAGCTGGCCTGAAGGGCCCCCAGGGGGCCCCCAAGCAGCCCCTCTCAATTTGGGTCTGGGGGCTTTCGTTGGGCCGGCAACCTGGGAGATACCTGCAAGGATGCAGTTCGCGGCCCGAGAAGCACTCTCCGGCCAACATGCCCAACTGCAGCAACAGCTCCCAAAGCGAAGGAGCCAGGACCCAAAGACCTAGCTGGCCTGAAGGGCCCCCAGGGGGCCCCCAAGCAGCCCCTCTCCATTTGGGTCTGGGGGCTTTCGTTGGGCATGTATACCTGAGAGGCACCTGCAAGGTTAGAGTTCGCGGCCCGAGAAGCACTCTCCGGCCAACATGCCCAACGACCAGCTACAGCTCTGAAACCGAAGAAGCCAGGACCCAAAGACCTATCTGGCCTGGAGGGTCCCCAGGGGGCCCCCAAGCAGCCCCTCTCCATTTGGGTGTGGGGGCTTTCGTTGGGCCGGGAACCTGGGAGGTACCAGCAAGTTTGCAGTTGGCGGCTCGAGAAGCACTCTCCGGCCAACATGCCCAACGTCCACCAACAGCTCCAAAACAGAAGGAAACAGGACCCAAAGAAATAGCTGGCCTGGAGAGTCCCCAGGTGGCCCGCAAGCAGCCCCTTTCAATTTGGGTCTGGGGGCTTTCGTTGGGCCGGGAACCTGGGAGGTACCTGCAAGGTTGCAGTTCGCGGCCCGAGAAGCACTCTCCGGCCAACATGCCCAACTGCAGCAACAGCTCCCAAACCGAAGTAGCCAGGACCCAAAGACGTAGTTGGCCTGAAGGGACCCCAGGGTGCCCCCAAAAAGCCCCTCTCCATTTGGGTCTGGGGGCTTTCGTTGGGCCGAGAACCTGGGAGATTCCTCCAAGGTTGCAGTTCGCGGCCCGAGAAGCACTCTCCGGACAACATGCCCAACGTCAAGCAACAGCTCCCAAAGCGAAGGAGCCAGGACCCAAAGACCTAGCTGGCCTGAAGGGCCCCCAGGTGGCCCCCAAGCAGCCCCTCTCCATTTGGGTCTGGGGGCTTTCGTTGGGCCGGGAACCTGGGAGGTACCTTCAAGGTTGCAGTTCTCAGCCCGAGATGCACTCTCCGGCCAACATGCCCAACGTCCAGCAACAGCTCCCAAAGCGAAGGAGCCAGGACCCAAAGACCTAGCTGGCCTGAAGGGCCCCCAGGGGGCCCCCAAGCAGCCCCTCTCAATTTGGGTCTGGGGGCTTTCGTTGGGCCGGGAACCTGGGAGATTCCTGCAAGGTTGCAGTTCGCGGCCGGAGAAGCACTCTCTGGCCAACATGCCCAACTGCAGCAACAGCTCCCAAACCGAAGGAGCCAGGACCCAAAGACCTAGCTGGCCTGAAGTGCCCCCAGGGGGCCCCCAAGCAGCCCCTCTCAATTTGGGTCTGGGGGTTTTCGTTGGGCCGGGAACCTGGGAGATTCCTGCAAGGTTGCAGTTCGCGGCCCGAGAAGCACTCTCCGGCCAACATGCCCAACTGCAGCAACAGCTCCCAAAGCGAAGGAGCCAGGACCCAAAGACCTAGCTGGCCTGAAGGGCCCACAGGGGGCCCCCAAGCAGCCCCTCTCCATTTGGGTCTGGGGGCTTTCGTTGGGCCGGGAACCTGGGAGGTACCTGCCAGGTTGCAGTTCGCGGCCCGAGAAGCACTCTCCGGCCAACATGCACAACGTCCACCAACATCTCCAAAACAGAAGGAAACACGACCCAAAGAAATAGCTGGCCTGAAGGGCCCCCAGGGGGCCCCCAAGCAGCCCCTCTCAATTTGAGTCTGGGGGCTTTCGTTGGGCCGGGTACCTGGGAGGTACCTGCAAGTTTGCAGTTGGCGGCCCGAGAAGCACTCTCCGGCTAACTTGACCAACGTCCACCAACAGCTCCAAAACAGAAGAAACCAGTACCCAAAGAAATAGCTGGCCTGGAGAGTCCCCAGGTGGCCCGCAAGCAGCCCCTTTCAATTTGGGTATGGGGGCTTTCGTTGGGCCGGGAACCTGGGAGGTACCTGCAAGGTTGCAGTTCGCGGCCCGAGAAGCACTCTCTGGCCAACATGCCCAACTGCAGCAACAGCTCCCAAACCGAAGGAGCCAGGACCCAAAGACCTAGCTGGCCTGAAGGGACCCCAGGGGGCCCCCAAACAGCCCCTCTCAATTTGGGTCTGGGGGCTTTCGTTGGGCCGGGAACCTGGGAGGTACCTGCAAGGTTGCAGTTCGCGGCCCGAGAAGCACTCTCCGGCCAACATGCCCAACGTCCAGCAACAGCTCCCAAACCGAAGGAGCCAGAACCCAAAGACCTAGCTGGCCTGATGTGCCCCCAGGGGGCCCCCAAGCAGCCCCTCTCAATTTGGGTCTGGGGGCTTTCGTTGGGCCGGGAACCTGGGAGATTCATGCAAGGTTGCAGTTCGCGGCCCGAGAAGCACTCTCCGGCCAACATGTCCAACTGCAGCAACAGCTCCCAAAGCGAAGGAGCCAGGACCCAAAGACCTAGCTGGCCTGAAGGGCCCCCAGGGGGCCCCCAAGCAGCCCCTCTCCATTTGGGTCTGGGGGCTTTCGTTGGGCCGGGAACCTGGGAGATTCATGCAAGGTTGCAGTTCGCGGCCCGAGAAGCACTCTCCGGCCAACATGCCCAACTGCAGCAACAGCTCCCAAAGCGAAGGAGCCAGGACCCAAAGACCTAGCTGGCCTGAAGGGCCCCCAGGGGGCCCCCAAGCAGCCCCTCTCCATTTGGGTCTGGGGGCTTTCGTTGGGCCGGGAACCTGGGAGATTCCTGCAAGGTTGCAGTTCGCGGCCCGAGAAGCACTCTCCGGCCAACATGCCCAACTGCAGCAACAGCTCCCAAACCGAAGGAGCCAGGACCCAAAGACCTAGCTGGCCTGAAGGGCCCCCAGGGGGCCCCCAAGCAGCCCCTCTCAATTTGGGTCTGGGGGCTTTCGTTGGGCCGGGAACCTGGGAGGTACCTGCCAGGTTGCAGTTCGCGGCCGGAGAGGCACTCTCCGGCCAACATGCCCAACTGCAGCAACAGCTCCCAAAGCGAAGGAGCCAGGACCCAAAGACCTAGCTGGCCTGAAGGGACCCCAAGGGGCCCCCAAGCAGCCCCTCTCCATTTGGGTCTGGGGGCTTTCGTTGGGCCGGGAACCTGGGAGATTCCTGCAAGGTTGCAGTTCGCGGCCCGAGAAGCACTCTCCGGCCAACATGCCCAACTGCAGCAACAGCTCCCAAAGCGAAGGAGCCAGGACCCAAAGACCTAGCTGGCCTGAAGGGCCCCCAGGGGGCCCCCAACCAGCCCCTCTCCATTTGGGTCTGGGGGCTTTCGTTGGGCATGTATACCTGAGAGGTACCTGCAAGGTTGCAGTTCGCGGCCCGAGAAGCACTCTCCGGCCAACATGCCCAACGACCAGCTACAGCTCTGAAACCGAAGAAGCCAGGACCCAAAGACCTATCTGGCCTGGAGGGTCCCAGGGGGCCCCCAAGCAGCCCCTCTCCATTTGGGTCTGGGGGCTTTCGTTGGGCCGGGAACCTGGGAGGTACCTGCAAGTTTGCAGTTGGCGGCCCGAGAAGCACTCTCCGGCCAACATGCCCAACGTCCACCAACAGCTCCAAAACAGAAGGAAACAGGACCCAAAGAAATAGCTGGCCTGAAGGGCCCCCAGGGGGCCCCCAAGCAGCCCCTTTCAATTTGGGTCTGGGGGCTTTCGTTGGGCCGGGAACCTGGGAGGAACCTGCAAGGTTGCAGTTGGCGGCCCGAGAAGCACTCTCCGGCCAACATGCCCAACTGCAGCAACAGCTCCCAAACCGAAGTAGCCAGGACCCAAAGACGTAGTTGGCCTGAAGGGACCCCAGGGGGCCCCCAAGCAGCCCCTCTCCATTTGGGTCTGGGGGCTTTCGTTGGGCCGGGAACCTGGGAGGTACCTGCAAGGTTGCAGTTCGCGGCCCGAGAAGCACTCTCCGGCCAACATGCCCAACTGCAGCAACAGCTCCCAAAGCGAAGGAGCCAGGACCCAAAGACCTAGCTGGACTGAAGGGCCCCCAGGGGGCCCCCAAGCAGCCCCTCTCCATTTGGGTCTGGGGGCTTTCGTTGGGCCGGGAACCTGGGAGGTACCTGCAAGGTTGCAGTTCGCGGCCGGAGAGGCACTCTCCGGCCAACATGCCCAACTGCAGCAACAGCTCCCAAAGCGAAGGAGCCAGGACCCAAAGACCTAGCTGGCCTGAAGGGCCCCCAGGGGGCCCCCAAGCAGCCCCCCTCCATTTGGGTCTGGGGGCTTTCGTTGGGCCGGGAACCTGGGAGATTCCTGCAAGGTTGCAGTTCGAGGCCCGAGAAGCACTCTCCGGCCAACATGCCCAACTGCAGCAACAGCTCCCAAACTGAATGAGCCAGGACAGAAAGACCTAGCTGGCCTGAAGGGCCCCCAGGGGGCCCCCAAGCAGCCCCTCTCCATTTGGGTCTGGGGGCTTTCGTTGGGCCGGGAACCTGGGAGATTCCTGCAAGGTTGCAGTTCGCGGCCCGAGAAGCACTCTCCGGCCAACATGCCCAACTGCAGCAACAGCTCCCTAACCGAAGGAGCCAGGACCCAAAGACCTAGCTGGCCTGAAGTGCCCCCAGGGGGCCCCCAAGCAGCCCCTCTCCATTTGGGTCTGGGGGCTTTAGTTGGGCCGGGAACCTGGGAGGTACCTGCAAGGTTGCAGTTCGCGGCCGGAGAGGCACTCTCCGGCCAACATGCCCAACGTCCACCAACAGCTCCAAAACAGAAGGAACCAGGACCCAAAGAAATAGCTGGCCTGAAGGGTCCCCAGGTGGCCCGCAAGCTGCCCCTTTCGATTTGGGTCTGGGGGCTTTCGTTGGGCCGGGAACCTGGGAGGTACCTGCAAGTTTGCAGTTCGCGGCCCGAGAAGCACTCTCCGGCCAACATGCCCAACTGCAGCAACAGCTCCCAAACCGAAGTAGCCAGAACCCAAAGACGTAGTTGGCCTGAAGGGACCCCAGGGGGCCCCAAACAGCCCCTCTCCATTTGGGTCTGGGGGCTTTCGTTGGGCCGGGAACCTGGGAGGTACCTGCAAGGTTGCAGTTCGCGGCCCGAGAAGTACTCTCCGGCCAACATGCCCAACGTCCAGCAACAGCTCCCAAACCGAAGGAGCCAGAACCCAAGGCCCTAGCTGGCCTGAGGTGCCCCCAGGGGGCCCCCAAGCAGCCCCTCTCAATTTGGGTCTGGGGGCTTTCGTTGGGCCGGGAACCTGGGAGATTCATGCAAGGTTGCAGTTCGAGGCCCGAGAAGCACTCTCCGGCCAACATGCCCAACTGCAGCAACAGCTCCCAAAGCGAAGGAGCCAGGACCCAAAGACCTACCTGGCCTGAAGGGCCCCCAGGGGGCCCCCAAGCAGCCCCTCTCAATTTGGGTCTGGGGGCTTTCGTTGGGCCGGGAACCTGGGATATACCTGCAAGGTTGCAGTTGGCGGCCCGAGAAGCACTCTCCGGCCAACATGCCCAACTGCAGCAACAGCTCCCAAAGCGAAGGAGCCAGGACCCAAAGACCTAGCTGGCCTGAAGGGCCCCCAGGGGGCCCCCAAGCAGCCCCTCTCCATTTGGGTCTGGGGGCTTTCGTTGGGCCGGGAACCTGGGAGGTACCTGCAAGGTTGCAGTTCGCGGCCCGAGAAGCACTCTCCGGCCAACATGCCCAATGACCAGCTACAGCTCTGAAACCGAAGAAGCCAGGACGCAAAGACCTATCTGGCCTGGAGGGCCCCCATGGGGCCCCAAGCAGCCCCTCTCCATTTGGGTCTGGGGGCTTTCGTTGGGCATGTATACCTGAGAGGTACCTGCAAGGTTGCAGTTCGCGGCCCGAGAAGCACTCTCCGGCCAACATGCCCAACGACCAGCTACAGCTCTGAAACCGAAGAAGCCAGGACCCAAAGACCTATCTGGCCTGGAGGGTCCCCAGGGGGCCCCCAAGCAGCCCCTCTCCATTTGGGTCTGGGGGCTTTCGTTGGGCCGGGAACCTGGGAGGTACCTGCAAGTTTGCAGTTGGCGGCCCGAGAAGCACTCTCCGGCCAACATGCCCAACGTCCACCAACAGCTCCAAAACAGAAGGAAACAGGACCCAAAGAAATAGCTGGCCTGAAGGGCCCCCAGGGTGCGCCCAAGCAGCCCCTTTCAATTTGGGTCTGGGGGCTTTCGTTGGGCCGGGAACCTGGGAGGAACCTGCAAGGTTGCAGTTCGCGGCCCGAGAAGCACTCTCCGGCCAACATGCCCAACTGCAGCAACAGCTCCCAAACCGAAGGAGCCAGGACCCAAAGACGTACTTGGCCTGAAGGGACCCCAGGGTGCCCCCAAACAGCCCCTCTCAATTTGGGTCTGGGGGCTTTCGTTGGGCCGGGAACCTGGGAGGTACCTGCAAGTTTGCAGTTCGCGGCCCGAGAAGCACTCTCCGGCCAACATGCCCAACTGCAGCAACAGCTCCCAAAGCGAAGGAGCCAGGACCCAAAGACCTAGCTGGCCTGAAGGGCCCCCAGGGTGCCCCCAAGCAGCCCCTCTCAATTTGGGTCTGGGGGCTTTCGTTGGGCCGGGAACCTGGGAGATTCCTGCAAGGTTGCAGTTCGCGGCCCGAGAAGCACTCTCCGGCCAACATGCCCAACTGCAGCAACAGCTCCCAAAGCGAAGGAGCCAGGACCCAAAGACCTAGCTGGCCTGAAGGGCCCCCAGGGGGCCCCCAAGCAGCCCCTCTCCATTTGGGTCTGGGGGCTTTCGTTGGGCCGGGAACCTGGGAGGTACCTGCAAGGTTGCAGTTCGCGGCCGGAGAGGCACTCTCCGGCCAACATGCCCAACTGCAGCAACAGCTCCCAAAGCGAAGGAGCCAGGACCCAAAGACCTAGCTGGCCTGAAGGGCCCCCAGGGGGCCCCCAAGCAGCCCCTCTCCATTTGGGTCTGGGGGCTTTCGTTGGGCGGCAACCTGGGAGATTCCTGCAAGGTTGCAGTTCGCGGCCCGAGAAGCACTCTCAGGCCAACATGCCCAACTGCAGCAACAGCTCCCAAACTGAATGAGCCAGGACAGAAAGACCTAGCTGGCCTGAAGGGCCCCCAGGGGGCCCCCAAGCAGCCCCTCTCCATTTGGGTCTGGGGGCTTTCGTTGGGCCGGGAACCTGGGAGATTCCTGCAAGGTTGCAGTTCGCGGCCCGAGAAGCACTCTCCGGCCAACATGCCCAATGACCAGCTACAACTCTGAAACCGAAGAAGCCAGGACGCAAAGACCTATCTGGCCTGGAGGGCCCCCATGGGGCCCCAAGCAGCCCCTCTCCATTTGGGTCTGGGGGCTTTCGTTGGGCATGTATACCTGAGAGGTACCAGCAAGTTTGCAGTTGGCGGCCCGAGAAGCACTCTCCGGCCAACATGCCCAACGACCAGCTACAGCTCTGAAACCGAAGAAGCCAGGACCCAAAGACCTATCTGGCCTGGAGGGTCCCCAGGGGGCCCCCAAGCAGCCCCTCTCCATTTGGGTCTGGGGGCTTTCGTTGGGCCGGGAACCTGGGAGGTACCTGCAAGTTTGCAGTTGGCGGCCCGAGAAGCACTCTCCGGCCAACATGCCCAACGTCCACCAACAGCTCCAAAACAGAAGGAAACAGGACCCAAAGAAATAGCTGGCCTGAAGGGCCCCCAGGGTGCCCCCAAGCAGCCCCTTTCAATTTGGGTCTGGGGGCTTTCGTTGGGCTGGGAACCTGGGAGGAACCTGCAAGGTTGCAGTTCGCGGCCCGAGAAGCACTCTCCGGCCAACATGCCCAACGTCCAGCAACAGCTCCCAAACCGAAGGAGCCAGGACCCAAAGACGTACTTGGCCTGAAGGGACCCCAGGGTGCCCCCAAACAGCCCCTCTCAATTTGGGTCTGGGGGCTTTCGTTGGGCCGGGAACCTGGGAGGTACCTGCAAGGTTGCAGTTCGCGGCCCGAGAAGCACTCTCCGGCCAACATGCCCAACTGCAGCAACAGCTCCCAAAGCGAAGGAGCCAGGACCCAAAGACCTAGCTGGCCTGAAGGGCCCCCAGGGGGCCCCCAAGCAGCCCCTCTCAATTTGGGTCTGGGGGCTTTCGTTGGGCCGGGAACCTGGGAGATTCCTGCAAGGTTGCAGTTCGCGGCCCGAGAAGCACTCTCCTGCCAACATGCACAACTGCAGCAACAGCTCCCAAAGCGAAGGAGCCAGGACCCAAAGACCTAGCTGGCCTGAAGGGCCCCCAGGGGGCCCCCAAGCAGCCCCTCTCCATTTGGGTCTGGGGGCTTTCGTTGGGCCGGGAACCTGGGAGGTACCTGCAAGGTTGCAGTTCGCGGCCGGAGAGGCACTCTCCGGCCAACATGCCCAACTGCAGCAACAGCTCCCAAAGCGAAGGAGCCAGGACCCAAAGACCTAGCTGGCCTGAAGGGCCCCCAGGGGGCCCCCAAGCAGCCCCTCTCAATTTGGGTCTGGGGGCTTTCGTTGGGCCGGGAACCTGGGAGATTCCTGCAAGGTTGCAGTTCGCGGCCCGAGAAGCACTCTCAGGCCAACATGCCCAACTGCAGCAACAGCTCCCAAACTGAATGAGCCAGGACAGAAAGACCTAGCTGGCCTGAAGGGCCCCCAGGGGGCCCCCAAGCAGCCCCTCTCCATTTGGGTCTGGGGGCTTTCGTTGGGCCGGGAACCTGGGAGATTCCTGCAAGGTTGCAGTTCGCGGCCCGAGAAGCACTCTCCGGCCAACATGCCCAACTGCAGCAACAGCTCCCAAAGCGAAGGAGCCAGGACCCAAAGACCTAGCTGGCCTGAAGGGCCCCCAGGGGGCCCCCAAGCAGCCCCTCTCCATTTGGGTCTGGGGGCTTTAGTTGGGCCGGGAACCTGGGAGGTACCTGCAAGGTTGCAGTTCGCGGCCGGAGAGGCACTCTCGGGCCAACATGCACAACTGCAGCAACAGCTCCCAAACTGAATGAGCCAGGACAGAAAGACCTAGCTGGCCTGAAGGGCCCACAGGGGGCCAACAAGCAGCCCCTCTCAATTTGGGTCTGGGGGCTTTCTTTGGGCATGTAACCTGAGAGGTACCTGCAAGTTTGCAGTTGGCGGCCCGAGAGGCACTCTCCGGCCAACATGCTCAACGTACACCAACAGCTGCAAAAGAGAAGGAACCAGGACCCAAAGTAATAGCTGGCCTGAAGGGTCCCCAGGTGGCCCGCAAGCAGCCCCTTTCAATTTGGGTCTGGGGGCTTTCGTTGGGCCGGGAACCTGGGAGGTACCTGCAAGTTTGCAGTTCGCAGCCCGAGAAGCACTCTCCGGCCAACATGCCCAACTGCAGCAACAGCTCCCAAACCGAAGTAGCCAGGACCCAAAGACGTAGTTGGCCTGAAGGGACCCCAGGGGGCCCCCAAACAGCCCCTCTCAATTTGGGTCTGGGGGCTTTCGTTGGGCCGGGAACCTGGGAGGTACCTGCAAGGTTGCAGTTCGCGGCCCGAGAAGCACTCTCCGGCCAACATGCCCAACGTCCAGCAACAGCTCCCAAAGCGAAGGAGCCAGAACCCAAAGACCTAGCTGGCCTGAGGTGCCCCCAGGGGGCCCCCAAGCAGCCCCTCTCAATTTGGGTCTGGGGGCTTTCGTTGGGCCGGGAACCTGGGAGATTCATGCAAGGTTGCAGTTCGCGGCCCGAGAAGCACTCTCCGGCCAACATGCCCAACTGCAGCAACAGCTCCCATAGCGAAGGAGCCAGGACCCAAAGACCTAGCTGGCCTGAAGGGCCCCCAGGGGGCCCCCAAGCAGCCCCTCTCAATTTGGGTCTGGGGGCTTTCGTTGGGCCGGGAACCTGGGATATACCTGCAAGTTTGCAGTTGGCGGCCCGAGAAGCACTCTCCGGCCAACATGCCCAACTGCAGCAACAGCTCCCAAAGCGAAGGAGCCAGGACCCAAAGACCTAGCTGGCCTGAAGGGCCCCCAGGGGGCCCCCAAGCAGCCCCTCTCAATTTGGGTCTGGGGGCTTTCGTTGGGCCGGGAACCTGGGAGATTCCTGCAAGGTTGCAGTTCGCGGCCCGAGAAGCACTCTCCGGCCAACATGCCCAACGACCAGCTACAGCTCTGAAACCGAAGAAGCCAGGACGCAAAGACCTTTCTGTCCTGAAGGGCCCCCATGGGGCCCCAAGCAGCCCCTCTCCATTTGGGTCTGGGGGCTTTCGTTGGGCATGGAACCTGAGAGGTACCAGCAAGTTTGCAGTTGGCGGCCCGAGAAGCACTCTCCGGCCAACATGCCCAACGTCCACCAACAGCTCCAAAACAGAAGGAACCAGGACCCAAAGAAATAGCTGGCCTGGAGGGTCCCCAGGTGGCCCGCAAGCAGCCCCTTTCAATTTGGGTCTGGGGGCTTTCGTTGGGCCGGGAACCTGGGATATACCTGCAAGGTTGCAGTTGGCGGCTCGAGAAGCACTCTCCGGCCAACATGCCATACTGCAGCAACAGCTCCCAAAGCGAAGGAGCCAGGACCCAAAGACCTAGCTGGCCTGAAGGGCCCCCAGGGGGCCCCCAAGCAGCCCCTCTCCATTTGGGTCTGGGGGCTTTCGTTGGGCCGGGAACCTGGGAGGTACCTGCAAGGTTGCAGTTCGCGGCCCGAGAAGCACTCTCCGGCCAACATGCCCAACGTCCAGCAACAGCTCCCAAAGCGAAGGAGCCAGAACCCAAAGACCTAGCTGGCCTGAGGTGCCCCCAGGGGGCCCCCAAGCAGCCCCTCTCAATTTGGGTCTGGGGGCTTTCGTTGGGCCGGGAACCTGGGAGATTCATGCAAGGTTGCAGTTCGCGGCCCGAGAAGCACTCTCCGGCCAACATGCCCAACTGCAGCAACAGCTCCCATAGCGAAGGAGCCAGGACCCAAAGACCTAGCTGGCCTGAAGGGCCCCCAGGGGGCCCCCAAGCAGCCCCTCTCCATTTGGGTCTGGGGGCTTTCGTTGGGCATGGAACCTGAGAGGTACCTGCAAGTTTGCAGTTGGCGGCCCGAGAAGCACTCTCCGGCCAACATGCCCAACGTCCACCAACAGCTCCAAAACAGAAGGAACCAGGACCCAAAGAAATAGCTGGCCTGGAGAGTCCTCAGGTGGCCCGCAAGCAGCACATTTCAATTTGGGTCTGGGGGCTTTCGTTGGGCCGGGAACCTGGGAGATTCCTGCAAGGTTGCAGTTCGCGGCCCGAGAAGCACTCTCCGGCCAACATGCCCAACTGCAGCAACAGCTCCCAAACCGAAGTAGCCAGGACCCAAAGACGTAGTTGACCTGAAGGGACCCCAGGGGGCCCACAAACAGCCGCTCTCAATTTGGGTCTGGGGGCTTTCGTTGGGCCGGGAACCTGGGAGGTACCTGCAAGATTGCAGTTCGCGGCCCGAGAAGCACTCTCCGGCCAACATGCCCAACGTACAGCAACAGCTCCCAAACCGAAGGAGCCAGAACCCAAAGACCTAGCTGGCCTGAAGGGTCCCCAGGGGGCCCCCAAGCAGCCCCTCTCCATTTGGGTCTGGGGGCTTTCGTTGGGCCGGGAACCTGGGAGATTCCTGCAAGGTTGCAGTTCGCGGCCCGAGAAGCACTCTCCGGCCAACATGCCCAACTGCAGCAACAGCTCCCAAACTGAATGAGCCAGGACAGAAAGACCTAGCTGGCCTGAAGGGCCCCCAGGGGGCCCCCAAGCAGCCCCTCTCCATTTGGGTCTGGGGGCTTTCGTTGGGCCGGGAACCTGGGAGATTCCTGCAAGGTTGCAGTTCGCGGCCGGAGAGGCACTCTCCGGCCAACATGCACAACTGCAGCAACAGCTCCCAAAGCGAAGGAGCCAGGACCCAAAGACCTAGCTGGCCTGAAGGGCCCCCAGGGTGCCCCCAAGCAGCCCCTCTCCATTTGGGTCTGGGGGCTTTCGTTGGGCGGGAACCTGGGAGATTCCTGCAAGGTTGCAGTTCGCGGCCCGAGAAGCACTCTCCGGCCAACATGCCCAACGTCCAACAACAGCTCCAAAACAGAAGGAACCAGGACCCAAAGAAATAGCTGGCCTGGAGAGTCCCCAGGTGGCCCGCAAGCAGCCCCTTTCAATTTGGGTCTGGGGGCTTTCGTTGGGCCGGGAACCTGGGAGGTACCTGCAAGGTTGCAGTTCGCGGCCCGAGAAGCACTCTCCGGCCAACATGCCCAACTGCAGCAACAGCTCCCAAACCGAAGTAGCCAGGACCCAAAGACGTAGTTGGCCTGAAGGGACCCCAGGGGGCCCCCAAACAGCCCCTCTCCATTTGGGTCTGGGGGCTTTCGTTGGGCCGGGAACCTGGGAGATTCCTGCAAGGTTGCAGTTCGCGGCCCGAGAAGCACTCTCCGGCCAACATGCCCAACGTCCAGCAACAGCTCCCAAACTGAAGGAGCCAGAACCCAAAGACCTAGCTGGCCTGAGGTGCCCCCAGGGGGCCCCCAAGCAGCCCCTCTCCATTTGGGTCTGGGGGCTTTCGTTGGGCCGGGAACCTGGGAGATTCATGCAAGGTTGCAGTTCGAGACCCGAGAAGCACTCTCCGGCCAACATGCCCAACTGCAGCAACAGCTCCCAAAGCGAAGGAGCCAGGACCCAAAGACCTAGCTGGCCTGAAGGGCCCCCAGGGGGCCCCCAAGCAGCCCCTCTCCATTTGGGTCTGGGGGCTTTCGTTGGGCCGGGAACCTGGGATATACCTGCAAGGTTGCAGTTGGCGGCCCGAGAAGCACTCTCCGGCCAACATGCACAACTGCAGCAACAGCTCCCAAACCGAAGGAGCCAGGACCCAAAGACCTAGCTGGCCTGAAGGGCCCCCAGGGGGCCCCCAAGCAGCCCCTCTCAATTTGGGTCTGGGGGTTTTCGTTGGGCCGGGAACCTGGGAGATTCCTGCAAGGTTGCAGTTGGCGGCCCGAGAAGCACTCTCCGGCCAACATGCCCAACTGCAGCAACAGCTCCCAAAGCGAAGGAGCCAGGACCCAAAGACCTAGCTGGCCTGAAGGGCCCCCAGGGGGCCCCCAAGCAGCCCCTCTCCATTTGGGTCTGGGGGCTTTCGTTGGGCCGGGAACCTGGGAGGTACCTGCAAGGTTGCAGTTGGCGGCCTGAGAAGCACTCTCCGGCCAACATGCCCAACGACCAGCTACAGCTCTGAAACCGAAGAAGCCAGGACCCAAAGACCTATCTGGCCTGGAGGGCCCCCATGGGGCCCCAAGCAGCCCCTCTCCATTTGGGTCTGGGGGCTTTCGTTGGGCATGGAACCTGGGAGGTACCTGCAAGGTTGCAGTTCGCGGCCCGAGAAGCACTCTCCGGCCAACATGCCCAACGTCCACCAACAGCTCCAAAACAGAAGGAACCAGGACCCAAAGAAATAGCTGGCCTGGAGAGTCCCCAGGTGGCCCGCAAGGAGCCCCTTTCAATTTGGGTCTGGGGGCTTTCGTTGGGCCGGGAACCTGGGAGGTACCTGCAAGGTTGCAGTTCGCGGCCCGAGAAGCACTCTCCGGCCAACATGCCCAACGTCCAGCAACAGCTCCCAAAGCGAAGGAGCCAGAACCCAAAGACCTAGCTGGCCTGAGGTGCCCCCAGGGGGCCCCCAAGCAGCCCCTCTCAATTTGGGTCTGGGGGCTTTCGTTGGGCCGGGAACCTGGGAGATTCATGCAAGGTTGCAGTTCGAGGCCCGAGAAGCACTCTCCGGCCAACATGCCCAACTGCAGCAACAGCTCCCAAAGCGAAGGAGCCAGGACCCAAAGACCTAGCTGGCCTGAAGGGCCCCCAGGGGGCCCCCAAGCAGCCCCTCTCCATTTGGGTCTGGGGGCTTTCGTTGGGCCGGGAACCTGGGATATACCTGCAAGGTTGCAGTTGGCGGCCCGAGAAGCACTCTCCGGCCAACATGCCCAACTGCAGCAACAGCTCCCAAAGCAAAGGAGCCAGGACCCAAAGACCTAGCTGGCCTGAAGGGCCCCCAGGGGGCCCCCAAGCAGCCCCTCTCCATTTGGGTCTGGGGGCTTTCGTTGGGCCGGGAACCTGGGAGGTACCTGCAAGGTTGCAGTTCGCGGCCGGAGAGGCACTCTCGGGCCAACATGCCCAACTGCAGCAACAGCTCCCAAAGCGAAGGAGCCAGGACCCAAAGACCTAGCTGGCCTGAAGGGCCCCCAGGGGGCCCCCAAGCAGCCCCTTTCAATTTGGGTCTGGGGGCTTTCGTTGGGCCGGAAACCTGGGAGATTCCTGCAAGGTTGCAGTTCGCGGCCCGAGAAGCACTCTCCGGCCAACATGCCCAACTGCAGCAACAGCTCCCAAACTGAATGAGCCAGGACAGAAAGACCTAGCTGGCCTGAAGGGCCCACAGGGGGCCACCAAGCAGCCCCTCTCCATTTGGGTCTGGGGGCTTTCGTTGGGCATGGAACCTGAGAGGTACCTGCAAGTTTGCAGTTGGCGGCCCGAGAGGCACTCTCCGGCCAACATGCCCAACGTCCACCAACAGCTCCAAAACAGAAGGAACCAGGACCCAAAGAAATAGCTGGCCTGAAGGGTCCCCAGGTGGCCCGCAAGCTGCCCCTTTCAATTTGGGTCTGGGGGCTTTCGTTGGGCCGGGAACCTGGGAGGTACCTGCAAGGTTGCAGTTCGCGGCGGGAGAAGCACTCTCCGGCCAACATGCCCAAATGCAGCAACAGCTCCCAAACCGAAGGAGCCAGGACCCAAAGACGAAGTTGGCCTGAAGGGACCCCAGGGGGCCCCCAAACAGCCCCTCTCAATTTGGGTCTGGGGGCTTTCGTTGGGCCGGGAACCTGGGAGGTACCTGCAAGGTTGCAGTTCGCGGCCCGAGAAGCACTCTCCGGCCAACATGCCCAACGTCCAGCAACAGCTCCCAAAGCGAAGGAGCCAGAACCCAAAGACCTAGCTGGCCTGAGGTGCCCCCAGGGGGCCCCCAAGCAGCCCCTCTCAATTTGGGTCTGGGGGCTTTCGTTGGGCCGGGAACCTGGGAGATTCATGCAAGGTTGAAGTTCGCGGCCCGAGAAGCACTCTCCGGACAACATGCCCAACTGCAGCAACAGCTCCCAAAGCGAAGGAGCCAGGACCCAAAGACCTAGCTGGCCTGAAGGGCCCCCAGGGGGCCCCCAAGCAGCCCCTCTCCATTTGGGTCTGGGGGCTTTCGTTGGGCCGGGAACCTGGGATATACCTGCAAGGTTGCAGTTGGCGGCCCGAGAAGCACTCTCCGGCCAACATGCCCAAATGCAGCAACAGCTCCCAAAGCGAAGGAGCCAGGACCCAAAGACCTAGGTGGCCTGAAGGGCCCCCATGGGGCCCCCAAGCAGCCCCTCTCAATTTGGGTCTGGGGGCTTTCGTTGGGCATGGAACCTGAGAGGTACCAGCAAGTTTGCAGTTGGCGGCCCGAGAAGCACTCTCCGGCCAACATGCCCAACGTCCACCAACAGCTCCAAAACAGAAGGAACCAGGACCCAAAGAAATAGCTGGCCTGGAGAGTCCCCAGGTGGCCCGCAAGCAGCCCATTTCAATTTGGGTCTGGGGGCTTTCGTTGGGCCGGGAACCTGGGAGATTCCTGCAAGTTTGCAGTTCGCGGCCCGAGAAGCACTCTCCGGCCAACATGCCCAACTGCAGCAACAGCTCCCAAACCGAAGTAGCCAGGACCCAAAGACGTAGTTGACCTGAAGGGACCCCAGGGGGCCCACAAACAGCCCCTCTCAATTTGGGTCTGGGGGCTTTCGTTGGGCCGGGAACCTGGGAGGTACCTGCAAGGTTGCAGTTCGCGGCCCGAGAAGCACTCTCCGGCCAACATGCCCAACGTCCAGCAACAGCTCCCAAAGCGAAGGAGCCAGAACCCAAAGACCTAGCTGGCCTGAGGTGCCCCCAGGGGGCCCCCAAGCAGCCCCTCTCAATTTGGGTCTGGGGGCTTTCGTTGGGCCGGGAACCTGGGAGATTCATGCAAGGTTGCAGTTCGAGGCCCGAGAAGCACTCTCCGGCCAACATGCCCAACTGCAGCAACAGCTCCCAAAGCGAAGGAGCCAGGACCCAAAGACCTAGCTGGCCTGAAGGGCCCCCAGGGGGCCCCCAAGCAGCCCCTCTCCATTTGGGTCTGGGGGCTTTCGTTGGGCATGGAACCTGGGATATACCTGCAAGGTTGCAGTTGGCGGCCCGAGAAGCACTCTCCGGCCAACATGCCCAACTGCAGCATCAGCTCCCAAAGCGAAGGAGCCAGGACCCAAAGACCTAGCTGGCCTGAAGGGCCCCCAGGGGGCCCCCAAGAAGCCCCTCTCCATTTGGGTCTGGGGGCTTTCGTTGGGCCGGGAACCTGGGAGGTACCTGCAAGGTTGCAGTTCGCGGCCCGAGAAGCACTCTCCGGCCAACATGCCCAACGACCAGCTACAGCTCTGAAACCGAAGAAGCCAGGACGCAAAGACCTATCTGGCCTGGAGGGCCCCCATGGGGCCCCAAGCAGCCCCTCTCCATTTGGGTCTGGGGGCTTTCGTTGGGCATGTATACCTGAGAGGTACCTGCAAGTTTAGAGTTCGCGGCCCGAGAAGCACTCTCCAGCCAACATGCCCAACGACCAGCTACAGCTCTGAAACCGAAGAAGCCAGGACCCAAAGACCTATCTGGCCTGGAGGATCCCCAGGGGGCCCCCAAGCAGCCCCTCTCCATTTGGGTCTGGGGGCTTTCGTTGGGCCGGGAACCTGGGAGGTACCTGCAAGTTTGCAGTTGGCGGCCCGAGAAGCACTCTCCGGCCAACATGCCCAACGTCCACTAACAGCTCCAAAACAGAAGGAAACAGGACCCAAAGACATAGCTGGCCTGAAGGGCCCCCAGGGGGCCCCCAAGCAGCCCCTCTCAATTTGGGTCTGGGGGCTTTCGTTGGGCCGGGAACCTGGGAGATTCCTGCAAGGTTGCAGTTGGCGGCCCGAGAAGCACTCTCCGGCCAACATGCCCAACGACCAGCTACAGCTCTGAAACCGAAGAAGCCAGGACCCAAAGACCTATCTGGCCTGGAGGGCCCCCATGGGGCCCCAAGCAGCCCCTCTCCATTTGGGTCTGGGGGCTTTCGTTGGGCATGGAACCTGGGAGCTACCTGCAAGTTTGCAGTTGGTGGCCCGAGAAGCACTCTCCGGCCAACATGCTCAACGTCCACCAACAGCTCCAAAACAGAAGGAACCAGGACCCAAAGAAATAGCTGGCCTGGAGAGTCCCCAGGTGGCCCGCAAGCAGCCCCTTTCAATTTGGGTCTGGGGGCTTTCGTTGGGCCGGGAACCTGGGAGGTATCTGCAAGGTTGCAGTTCGCGGCGCGAGAAGCACTCTCCGGCCAACATGCCCAACTGCAGCAACAGCTCCCAAACCGAAGTAGCCAGGACCCAAAGACGTAGTTGGCCTGAAGGGACCCCAGGGGGCCCCCAAACAGCCCCTCTCAATTTGGGTCTGGGGGCTTTCGTTGGGCCGGGAACCTGGGAGGTACCTGCAAGGTTGCAGTTCGCGGCCCGAGAAGCACTCTCCGGCCAACATGCCCAACTGCAGCAACAGCTCCCAAAGCGAAGGAGCCAGAACCCAAAGACCTAGCTGGCCTGAGGTGCCCCCAGGGGGCCCCCAAGCAGCCCCTCTCAATTTGGGTCTGGGGGCTTTCGTTGGGCCGGGAACCTGGGAGATTCATGCAAGGTTGCAGTTCGAGGCCCGAGAAGCACTCTCCGGCCAACATGCCCAACGACCAGCTACAGCTCCCAAACCGAAGAAGCCAGGACGCAAAGACCTATCTGGCCTGGAGGGCCCCCATGGGGCCCCAAGCAGCCCCTCTCCATTTAGGTCTGGGGGCTTTCGTTGGGCATGTATACCTGAGAGGTACCTGCAAGGTTAGAGTTCGCGGCCCGAGAAGCACTCTCCGGCCAACATGCCAAACGACCAGCTACAGCTCTGAAACCGAAGAAGCCAGGACCCAAAGACCTATCTGGCCTGGAGGGTCCCCAGGGGGCCCCCAAGCAGCCCCTCTCCATTTGGGTCTGGGGGCTTTCGTTGGGCCGGGAACCTGGGAGGTACCTGCAAGTTTGCAGTTGGCGGCCCGAGAAGCACTCTCCGGCCAACATGCCCAACGTCCACCAACAGCTCCAAAACAGAAGGAAACAGGACCCAAAGAAATAGCTGGCCTGAAGGGCCCCCAGGGTCCCCCAGCAGCCCCTTTCAATTTGGGTCTGGGGGCTTTCGTTGGGCCGGGAACCTGGGAGGAACCTGCAAGGTTGCAGTTCGCGGGCCCGAGAAGCACTCTCCGGCCAACATGCCCAACTGCAGCAACAGCTCCCAAACCGAAGTAGCCAGGACCCAAAGACGTACTTGGCCTGAAGGGACCCCAGGGGGCCCCCAAACAGCCCCTCTCAATTTGGGTCTGGGGGCTTTCGTTGGGCCGGGAACCTGGGAGGTACCTGCAAGGTTGCAGTTCGCGGCCCGAGAAGCACTCTCCGGCCAACATGCCCAACTGCAGCAACAGCTCCCAAAGCGAAGGAGCCAGGACCCAAAGACCTAGCTGGCCTGAAGGGCCCCCAGGGGGCCCCCAAGCAGCCCCTCTCAATTTGGGTCTGGGGGCTTTCGTTGGGCCGGGAACCTGGGAGATTCCTGCAAAGTTGCAGTTCGCGGCCCGAGAAGCACTCTCCGGACAACATGCCCAACTGCAGCAACAGCTCCCAAAGCGAAGGAGCCAGGACCCAAAGACCTAGCTGGCCTGAAGGGCCCCCAGGGGGCCCCCAAGCAGCCCCTCTCCATTTGGGTCTGGGGGCTTTCGTTGGGCCGGGAGCCTGGGAGGTACCTGCAAGGTTGCAGTTCGCGGCCGGAGAGGCACTTTCCGGCCAACATGCCCAACTGCAGCAACAGCTCCCAAAGCGAAGGAGCCAGGACCCAAAGACCTAGCTGGCCTGAAGGGCCCACAGGGGGCCCCCAAGCAGCCCCTCTCCATTTGGGTCTGGGGGCTTTCGTTGGGCGGCAACCTGGGAGATTCCTGCAAGGTTGCAGTTCGCGGCCCGAGAAGCACTCTCCGGCCAACATGCCCAACTGCAGCAACAGCTCCCAAACTGAATGAGCCAGGACAGAAAGACCTAGCTGGCCTGAAGGGCCCCCAGGGGGCCCCCAAGCAGCCCCTCTCCATTTGGGTCTGGGGGCTTTCGTTGGGCCGGGAACCAGGGAGATTCCTGCAAGGTTGCAGTTCGCAGCCCGAGAAGCACTCTCCGGACAACATGCCCAACTGCAGCAACAGCTCCCAAAGCGAAGGAGCCAGGACCCAAAGACCTAGCTGGCCTGAAGGGCCCCCAGGGGGCCCCCAAGCAGCCCCTCTCCATTTGGGTCTGGGGGCTTTAGTTGGGCCGGGAACCTGGGAGGTACCTGCAAGGTTCCAGTTCGCGGCCGGAGAGGCACTCTCGGGCCAACATGCCCAACTGCAGCAACAGCTCCCAAAGCGAAGGAGCCAGGACCCAAAGACCTAGCTGGCCTGAGGTGCCCCCAGGGGGCCCCCAAGCAGCCCCTCTCAATTTGGGTCTGGGGGCTTTCGTTGGGGCGGGAACCTTGGAGATACCTGCAAGGTTGCAGTTCTCGGCCCGAGAAGCACTCTCCGGCCAACATGCCCAACTGCAGCAACAGCTCCCAAAGCGAAGGAGCCAGGACCCAAAGACCTAGCTGGCCTGAAGGGCCCCCAGGGGGCCCCCAAGCAGCCCCTCTCAATTTGGGTCTGGGGGCTTTCGTTGGGCATGGAACCTGAGAGGTACCAGCAAGTTTGCAGTTGGCGGCCCGAGAAGCACTCTCCGGCCAACATGCCCAACGTCCACCAACAGCTCCCAAAACAGAAGGAACCAGGACCCAAAGAAATAGCTGGCCTGGAGAGTCCCCAGGTGGCCCGCAAGCAGCCCACTTCAATTTGGGTCTGGGGGCTTTCGTTGGGCCGGGAACCTGGGAGATTCCTGCAAGGTTGCAGTTCGCGGCCCGAGAAGCACTCTCCGGCCAACATGCCCAACTGCAGCAACAGCTCCCAAACCGAAGTAGCCAGGACCCAAAGACGTAGTTGACCTGAAGGGACCCCAAAGGGCCCACAAACAGCCCCTCTCAATTTGGGTCTGGGGGCTTTCGTTGGGCCGGGAACCTGGGAGGTACCTGCAAGGTTGCAGTTCGCGGCCCGAGAAGCACTCTCCGGCCAACATGCCCAACGTACAGCAACAGCTCCCAAAGCGAAGGAGCCAGAACCCAAAGACCTAGCTGGCCTGAGGTGCCCCCAGGGGGCCCCCAAGCAGCCCCTCTCCATTTGGGTCTGGGGGCTTTCGTTGGGCCGGGAACCTGGGAGGAACCTGCAAGGTTGCAGTTCGCGGCCCGAGAAGCACTCTCCGGCCAACATGCCCAACGACCAGCTACAGCTCTGAAACCGAAGTAGCCAGGACCGAAAGACGTACTTGGCCTCAAGGGACCCCAGGGGGCCCCCAAGCAGCCCCTCTCCATTTGGGTCTGGGGGCTTTCGTTGGGCCGGGAACCTGGGAGGTACCTGCAGGGTTGCAGTTCGCGGCCCGAGAAGCACTCTCCGGCCAACATGCCCAACTGCAGCAACAGCTCCCAAAGCGAAGGAGCCAGGACCCAAAGACCTAGCTGGCCTGAAGGGCCCCCAGGGGGCCCCCAAGCAGCCCCTCTCCATTTGGGTCTGGGGGCTTTCGTTGGGCCGGGAACCTGGGAGATTCCTGCAAGGTTGCAGTTCGCGGCCCGAGAAGCACTCTCCGGCCAACATGCCCAACTGCAGCAACAGCTCCCAAAGCGAAGGAGCCAGGACCCAAAGACCTAGGTGGCCTGAAGGGCCCCCAGGGGGCCCCCAAGCAGCCCCTCTCCATTTGGGTCTGGGGGCTTTCGTTGGGCGGCAACCTGGGAGATTCCTGCAAGGTTGCAGTTCGCGGCCCGAGAAGCACTCTCCGGCCAACATGCCTAACTGCAGCAACAGCTCCCAAACTGAATGAGCCAGGACCCAAAGACCTAGCTGGCCTGAAGGGCCCCCAGGGGGCCCCCAAGCAGCCCCTCTCCATTTGGGTCTGGGGGCTTTCGTTGGGCCGGGAACCTGGGAGATTCCTGCAAGGTTGCAGTTCGCGGCCCGAGAAGCACTCTCCGGCCAACATGCCCAACTGCAGCAACAGCTCCCAAAGCGAAGGAGCCAGGACCCAAAGACCTAGCTGGCCTGAAGGGCCCCCAGGGGGCCCCCAAGCAGCCCCTCTCCATTTGGGTCTGGGGGCTTTAGTTGGGCCGGGAACCTGGGAGGTACCTGCAAGGTTGCAGTTCGCGGCCGGACACGCACTCTCGGGCCAACATGCCCAACTGCAGCAACAGCTCCCAAAGCGAAGGAGCCAGGACCCAAAGACCTAGCTGGCCTGAAGGGCCCCCAGGGGGCCCCCAAGCAGCCCCTCTCAATTTGGGTCTGGGGGCTTTCGTTGGGCCGGGAACCTGGGAGATTCATGCAAGGTTGCAGTTCGCGGCCCGAGAAGCACTCTCCGGCCAACATGCCCAACTGCAGCAACAGCTCCCAAACTGAATGAGCCAGGACAGAAAGACCTAGTTGGCCTGAAGGGCCCCCAGGGTGCCCCCAAGCAGCCCCTCTCCATTTGGGTCTGGGGGCTTTCGTTGGGCCGGGAACCTGGGAGATTCCTGCAAGGTTGCAGTTCGCGGCCCGAGAAGCACTCTCCGGACAACATGCCCAACTGCAGCAACAGCTCCCAAAGCGAAGGAGCCAGGACCCAAAGACCTAGCTGGCCTGAAGGGCCCCCAGGGAGCCCCCAAGCAGCCCCTCTCCATTTGGGTCTGGGGGCTTTCGTTGGGCCGGGAACCTGGGAGATTCCTGCAAGGTTGCAGTTCGCGGCCCGAGAAGCACTCTCCGGACAACATGCCCAACTGCAGCAACAGCTCCCAAAGCGAAGGAGACAGGACCCAAAGACCTAGCTGGCCTGAAGGGCCCCCAGGGGGCCCCCAAGCAGCCCCTCTCCATTTGGGTCTGGGGGCTTTCGTTGGGCCGGGAACCTGGGAGGTACCTGCAAGGTTGCAGTTTGCGGCCCGAGAAGCACTCTCCGGCCAACATGCCCAATATCCAGCAACAGCTCCCAAAGCGAAGGAGCCAGGACCCAAAGACCTAGGTGGCCTGAAGGGCCCCCATGGGGCCCCAAGCAGCCCCTCTCCATTTGGGTCTGGGGGCTTTCGTTGGGCCGGGAACCTGGGAGATTCCTGCAAGGTTGCAGTTCGCGGCCCGAGAAGCACTCTCCGGCCAACATGCCCAACGTCCAGCAACAGCTCCCAAAGCGAAGGAGCCAGAACCCAAAGACCTAGCTGGCCTGAGGTGCCCCCAGGGGGCCCCCAAGCAGCCCCTCTCAATTTGGGTCTGGGGGCTTTCGTTGGGCCGGGAACCTGGGAGATTCATGCAAGGTTGCAGTTCGCGGCCCGAGAAGCACTCTCCGGCCAACATGCCCAATTGCAGCAACAGCTCCCAAAGCGAAGGATACAGGACCCAAAGACCTAGCTGGCCTAGAGTGTCCCCAGGGGGCCCCCAAGCAGCCCCTCTCAATTTGGGTCTGGGGGCATTCGTTGGGCCGGGAACCTGGGATATACCTGCAAGGTTGCAGTTGGCGGCCCGAGAAGCACTCTCCGGCCAACATGCCCAACTGCAGCAACAGCTCCCAAAGCGAAGGAGCCAGGACCCAAAGACCTAGCTGGCCTGAAGGGCCCCCAGGGGGCCCCCAAACAGCCCCTCTCCATTTGGGTCTGGGGGCTTTCGTTGGGCCGGGAACCTGGGAGGTACCTGCAAGGTTGCAGTTGGCGGCCCAAGAAGCACTCTACGGCCAACATGCCCAACGACCAGCTACAGCTCTGAAACCGAAGAAGCCAGGACCCAAAGACCTATCTGGCCTGGAGGGCCTCTATGGGGCCCCAAGCAGCCCCTCTCCATTTGGGTCTGGGGGCTTTCGTTGGGCCGGGAACCTGGGAGGTACCTGCAAGGTTGCAGTTTGCGGCGCGAGAAGCACTCTCCGGCCAACATGCCCAATATCCAGCAACAGCTCCCAAAGCGAAGGAGCCAGGACCCAAAGACCTAGGTGGCCTGAAGGGCCCCCATGGGGCCCCAAGCAGCCCCTCTCCATTTGGGTCTGGGGGCTTTCGTTGGGCCGGGAACCTGGGAGATTCCTGCAAGGTTGCAGTTCGCGGCCCGAGAAGCACTCTCCGGCCAACATGCCCAACGTCCAGCAACAGCTCCCAAAGCGAAGGAGCCAGAACCCAAAGACCTAGCTGGCCTGAGGTGCCCCCAGGGGGCCCCCAAGCAGCCCCTCTCAATTTGGGTCTGGGGGCTTTCGTTGGGCCGGGAACCTGGGAGATTCATGCAAGGTTGCAGTTCGCGGCCCGAGAAGCACTCTCCGGCCAACATGCCCAACTGCAGCAACAGCTCCCAAAGCGAAGGAGCCAGGACCCAAAGACCTAGCTGGCCTGAAGGGCCCCCAGGGGGCCCCCAAGCAGCCCCTCTCCATTTCGGTCTGGGGGCTTTCGTTGGGCCGGGAACCTGGGATATACCTGCAAGGTTGCAGTTGGCGGCCCGAGAAGCACTCTCCGGCCAACATGCCCAACTGCAGCAACAGCTCCCAAAGCGAAGGAGCCAGGACCCAAAGACCTAGGTGGCCTGAAGGGCCCCCATGGGGCCCCCAAACAGCCCCTCTCCATTTGGGTCTGGGGGCTTTCGTTGGGCCGGGAACCTGGGAGGTACCTGCAAGGTTGCAGTTGGCGGCCCGAGAAGCACTCTACGGCCAACATGCCCAACGACCAGCTACAGCTCTGAAACCGAAGAAGCCAGGACCCAAAGACCTATCTGGCCTGGAGGGCCTCCATGGGGCCCCAAGCAGCCCCTCTCCATTTGGGTCTGGGGGCTTTCGTTGGGCATGGAACCTGAGAGGTACCAGCAAGTTTGCAGTTGGCGGCCCGAGAAGCACTCTCCGGCCAACATGCCCAACGTCCACCAACAGCTCCAAAACAGAAGGAACCAGGACCCAAAGAAATAGCTGGCCTGGAGGGTCCCCAGGTGGCCCGCAAGCAGCCCCTTTCAATTTGGGTCTGGGGGCTTTGGTTGGGCCGGGAACCTGGGAGATTCCTGCAAGGTTGCATTTCGCGGCCCGAGAAGCACTCTCCGGCCAACATGCCCAACTGCAGCAACAGCTCCCAAACCGAAGGAGCCAGGACCCAAAGACCTAGCTGGCCTGAGGTGCCCCCAGGGGTCCCCCAAGCAGCCCCTCTCAATTTGGGTCTGGGGGCTTTCGTTGGGCCGGTAACCTGGGAGGTACCTGCCAGGTTGCAGTTCGCGGCCCGAGAAGCACTCTCCGGACAACATGCCCAACTGCAGCAACAGCTCCCAAAGCGAAGGAGACAGGACCCAAAGACCTAGCTGGCCTGAAGGGCCCCCAGGGGGCCCCCAAGCAGCCCCTCTCCATTTGGGTCTGGGGGCTTTCGTTGGGCCGGGAACCTGGGAGGTACCTGCAAGGTTGCAGTTGGCGGCCCAAGAAGCACTCTACGGCCAACATGCCCAACGACCAGCTACAGCTCTGAAACCGAAGAAGCCAGGACCCAAAGACCTATCTGGCCTGGAGGGCCTCCATGGGGCCCCAAGCAGCCCCTCTCCATTTGGGTCTGGGGGCTTTCGTTGGGCCGGGAACCTGGGAGGTACCTGCAAGGTTGCAGTTTGCGGCGCGAGAAGCACTCTCCGGCCAACATGCCCAATATCCAGCAACAGCTCCCAAAGCGAAGGAGCCAGGACCCAAAGACCTAGGTGGCCTGAAGGGCCCCCATGGGGCCCCAAGCAGCCCCTCTCCATTTGGGTCTGGGGGCTTTCGTTGGGCCGGGAACCTGGGAGATTCCTGCAAGGTTGCAGTTCGCGGCCCGAGAAGCACTCTCCGGCCAACATGCCCAACGTCCAGCAACAGCTCCCAAAGCGAAGGAGCCAGAACCCAAAGACCTAGCTGGCCTGAGGTGCCCCCAGGGGGCCCCCAAGCAGCCCCTCTCAATTTGGGTCTGGGGGCTTTCGTTGGGCCGGGAACCTGGGAGATTCATGCAAGGTTGCAGTTCGCGGCCCGAGAAGCACTCTCCGGCCAACATGCCCAACTGCAGCAACAGCTCCCAAAGCGAAGGAGCCAGGACCCAAAGACCTAGCTGGCCTGAAGGGCCCCCAGGGGGCCCCCAAGCAGCCCCTCTCCATTTCGGTCTGGGGGCTTTCGTTGGGCCGGGAACCTGGGATATACCTGCAAGGTTGCAGTTGGCGGCCCGAGAAGCACTCTCCGGCCAACATGCCCAACTGCAGCAACAGCTCCCAAAGCGAAGGAGCCAGGACCCAAAGACCTAGGTGGCCTGAAGGGCCCCCATGGGGCCCCCAAACAGCCCCTCTCCATTTGGGTCTGGGGGCTTTCGTTGGGCCGGGAACCTGGGAGGTACCTGCAAGGTTGCAGTTGGCGGCCCGAGAAGCACTCTACGGCCAACATGCCCAACGACCAGCTACAGCTCTGAAACCGAAGAAGCCAGGACCCAAAGACCTATCTGGCCTGGAGGGCCTCCATGGGGCCCCAAGCAGCCCCTCTCCATTTGGGTCTGGGGGCTTTCGTTGGGCATGGAACCTGAGAGGTACCAGCAAGTTTGCAGTTGGCGGCCCGAGAAGCACTCTCCGGCCAACATGCCCAACGTCCACCAACAGCTCCAAAACAGAAGGAACCAGGACCCAAAGAAATAGCTGGCCTGGAGGGTCCCCAGGTGGCCCGCAAGCAGCCCCTTTCAATTTGGGTCTGGGGGCTTTGGTTGGGCCGGGAACCTGGGAGATTCCTGCAAGGTTGCATTTCGCGGCCCGAGAAGCACTCTCCGGCCAACATGCCCAACTGCAGCAACAGCTCCCAAACCGAAGGAGCCAGGACCCAAAGACCTAGCTGGCCTGAGGTGCCCCCAGGGGTCCCCCAAGCAGCCCCTCTCAATTTGGGTCTGGGGGCTTTCGTTGGGCCGGTAACCTGGGAGGTACCTGCCAGGTTGCAGTTCGCGGCCCGAGAAGCACTCTCCGGACAACATGCCCAACTGCAGCAACAGCTCCCAAAGCGAAGGAGACAGGACCCAAAGACCTAGCTGGCCTGAAGGGCCCCCAGGGGGCCCCCAAGCAGCCCCTCTCCATTTGGGTCTGGGGGCTTTCGTTGGGCCGGGAACCTGGGAGGTACCTGCAAGGTTGCAGTTGGCGGCCCAAGAAGCACTCTACGGCCAACATGCCCAACGACCAGCTACAGCTCTGAAACCGAAGAAGCCAGGACCCAAAGACCTATCTGGCCTGGAGGGCCTCCATGGGGCCCCAAGCAGCCCCTCTCCATTTGGGTCTGGGGGCTTTCGTTGGGCCGGGAACCTGGGAGGTACCTGCAAGGTTGCAGTTTGCGGCGCGAGAAGCACTCTCCGGCCAACATGCCCAATATCCAGCAACAGCTCCCAAAGCGAAGGAGCCAGGACCCAAAGACCTAGGTGGCCTGAAGGGCCCCCATGGGGCCCCAAGCAGCCCCTCTCCATTTGGGTCTGGGGGCTTTCGTTGGGCCGGGAACCTGGGAGATTCCTGCAAGGTTGCAGTTCGCGGCCCGAGAAGCACTCTCCGGCCAACATGCCCAACGTCCAGCAACAGCTCCCAAAGCGAAGGAGCCAGAACCCAAAGACCTAGCTGGCCTGAGGTGCCCCCAGGGGGCCCCCAAGCAGCCCCTCTCAATTTGGGTCTGGGGGCTTTCGTTGGGCCGGGAACCTGGGAGATTCCTGCAAGGTTGCAGTTCGCGGCCCGAGAAGCACTCTCCGGCCAACATGCCCAACTGCAGCAACAGCTCCCAAAGCGAAGGAGCCAGGACCCAAAGACCTAGCTGGCCTGAAGGGCCCCCAGGGGGCCCCCAAGCAGCCCCTCTCCATTTCGGTCTGGGGGCTTTCGTTGGGCCGGGAACCTGGGATATACCTGCAAGGTTGCAGTTGGCGGCCCGAGAAGCACTCTCCGGCCAACATGCCCAACTGCAGCAACAGCTCCCAAAGCGAAGGAGCCAGGACCCAAAGACCTAGGTGGCCTGAAGGGCCCCCATGGGGCCCCCAAACAGCCCCTCTCCATTTGGGTCTGGGGGCTTTCGTTGGGCCGGGAACCTGGGAGGTACCTGCAAGGTTGCAGTTGGCGGCCCGAGAAGCACTCTACGGCCAACATGCCCAACGACCAGCTACAGCTCTGAAACCGAAGAAGCCAGGACCCAAAGACCTATCTGGCCTGGAGGGCCTCCATGGGGCCCCAAGCAGCCCCTCTCCATTTGGGTCTGGGGGCTTTCGTTGGGCATGGAACCTGAGAGGTACCAGCAAGTTTGCAGTTGGCGGCCCGAGAAGCACTCTCCGGCCAACATGCCCAACGTCCACCAACAGCTCCAAAACAGAAGGAACCAGGACCCAAAGAAATAGCTGGCCTGGAGGGTCCCCAGGTGGCCCGCAAGCAGCCCCTTTCAATTTGGGTCTGGGGGCTTTCGTTGGGCCGGGAACCTGGGAGATTCCTGCAAGGTTGCATTTCGCGGCCCGAGAAGCACTCTCCGGCCAACATGCCCAACTGCAGCAACAGCTCCCAAACCGAAGGAGCCAGGACCCAAAGACCTAGCTGGCCTGAAGGGCCCCCAGGGGTCCCCCAAGCAGCCCCTCTCAATTTGGGTCTGGGGGCTTTCGTTGGGCCGGTAACCTGGGAGGTACCTGCCAGGTTGCAGTTCGCGGCCCGAGAAGCACTCTCCGGACAACATGCCCAACTGCAGCAACAGCTCCCAAAGCGAAGGAGCCAGGACCCAAAGACCTAGCTGGCCTGAAGGGCCCCCAGGGGGCCCCCAAGCAGCCCCTGTCCATTTGGGTCTGGGGGCTTTCGTTGGGCCGGGAACCTGGGAGGTACCTGCAAGGTTGCAGTTTGCGGCCCGAGAAGCACTCTCCGGCCAACATGCCCAATATCCAGCAACAGCTCCCAAAGCGAAGGAGCCAGGACCCAAAGACCTAGGTGGCCTGAAGGGCCCCCATGGGGCCCCAAGCAGCCCCTCTCCATTTGGGTCTGGGGACTTTCGTTGGGCCGGGAACCTGGGAGATTCCTGCAAGTTTGCAGTTCGCGGCCCGAGAAGCACTCTCCGGCCAACATGCCCAACGTCCAGCAACAGCTCCCAAAGCGAAGGAGCCAGAACCCAAAGACCTAGCTGGCCTTAGGTGCCCCCAGGGGGCCCCCAAGCAGCCCCTCTCAATTTGGGTCTGGGGGCTTTCGTTGGGCCGGGAACCTGGGAGATTCCTGCAAGGTTGCAGTTCGCGGCCCGAGAAGCACTCTCCGGACAACATGCCCAACTGCAGCAACAGCTCCCAAAGCGAAGGAGCCAGGACCCAAAGACCTAGCTGGCCTGAAGGGCCCCCAGGGGGCCCCCAAGCAGCCCCTCTCAATTTGGGTCTGGGGGCATTCGTTGGGCCGGGAACCTGGGATATACCTGCAAGGTTGCAGTTGGCGGCCCGAGAAGCACTCTCCGGACAACATGCCCAACTGCAGCAACAGCTCCCAAAGCGAAGGAGCCAGGACCCAAAGACCTAGCTGGCCTGAAGGGCCCCCAGGGGGCCCCCAAACAGCCCCTCTCCATTTGGGTCTGGGGGCTTTCGTTGGGCCGGGAACCTGGGAGGTACCTGCAAGGTTGCAGTTGGCGGCCCAAGAAGCACTCTACGGCCAACATGCCCAACGACCAGCTACAGCTCTGAAACCGAAGAAGCCAGGACCCAAAGACCTATCTGGCCTGGAGGGCCTCCATGGGGCCCCAAGCAGCCCCTCTCCATTTGGGTCTGGGGGCTTTCGTTGGGCCGGGAACCTGGGAGGTACCTGCAAGGTTGCAGTTTGCGGCCTGAGAAGCACTCTCCGGCCAACATGCCCAATATCCAGCAAGAGCTCCCAAAGCGAAGGAGCCAGGACCCAAAGACCTAGGTGGCCTGAAGGGCCCCCAGGGGGCCCCAAGCAGCCCCTCTCCATTTGGGTCTGGGGGCTTTCGTTGGGCCGGGAACCTGGGAGATTCCTGCAAGGTTGCAGTTCGCGGCCCGAGAAGCACTCTCCGGCCAACATGCCCAACTTCCAGCAACAGCTCCCAAAGCGAAGGAGCCAGAACCCAAAGACCTAGCTGGCCTGAGGTGCCCCCAGGGGGCCCCCAAGCAGCCCCTCTCAATTTGGGTCTGGGGGCTTTCGTTGGGCCGGGAACCTGGGAGATTCATGCAAGGTTGCAGTTCGCGGCCCGAGAAGCACTCTCCGGCCAACATGCCCAACTGCAGCAACAGCTCCCAAAGCGAAGGAGCCAGGACCCAAAGACCTAGCTGGCGTGAAGGGCCCCCAGGGGGCCCCCAAGCAGCCCCTCTCAATTTGGGTCTGGGGGCATTCGTTGGGCCGGGAACCTGGGATATACCTGCAAGGTTGCAGTTGGCGGCCCGAGAAGCACTCTCCGGCCAACATGCCCAACTGCAGCAACAGCTCCCAAAGCGAAGGAGCCAGGACCCAAAGACCTAGCTGGCCTGAAGGGCCCCCAGGGGGCCCCCAAACAGCCCCTCTCCATTTGGGTCTGGGGGCTTTCTTTGGGCCGGGAACCTGGGAGGTACCTGCAAGGTTGCAGTTGGCGGCCCAAGAAGCACTCTACGGCCAACATGCCCAACGACCAGCTACAGCTCTGAAACCGAAGAAGCCAGGACCCAAAGACCTATCTGGCCTGGAGGGCCTCCATGGGTCCCCAAGCAGCCCCTCTCCATTTGGGTCTGGGGGCTTTCGTTGGGCATGGAACCTGAGAGGTACCAGCAAGTTTGCATTTGGCGGCCCGAGAAGCACTCTCCGGCCAACATGCCCAACGTCCACCAACAGCTCCAAAACAGAAGGAACCAGGACCCAAAGAAATAGCTGGCCTGGAGGGTCCCCAGGTGGCCCCCAAGCAGCCCCTTTCAATTTGGGTCTGGGGGCTTTCGTTGGGCCGGGAACCTGGGAGATTCCTGCAAGTTTGCAGTTCGCGGCGCGAGAAGCACTCTCCGGCCAACATGCCCAACTGCAGCAACAGCTCCCAAACCGAAGTAGCCAGGACCCAAAGACGTAGTTGACCTGAAGGGACCCCAGGGGGCCCCCAAACAGCCCCTCTCAATTTGGGTCTGGGGGCTTTCGTTGGGCCGGGAACCTGGGAGGTACCTGCAAGGTTGCAGTTCGCGGCCCGAGAAGCACTCTCCGGCCAACATGCCCAACTGCAGCAACAGCTCCCAAAGCGAAGGAGCCAGGACCCAAAGACCTAGCTGGCCTGAAGGGCCCCCAGGGGGCCCCCAAGCAGCCCCTCTCAATTTGGGTCTGGGGGCTTTCGTTGGGCCGGGAACCTGGGAGGAACATGCAAGGTTGCAGTTCGCGGCCCGAGAAGCACTCTCCGGACAACATGCCCAACTGCAGCAACAGCTCCCAAAGCGAAGGAGCCAGGACCCAAAGACCTAGCTGGCCTGAAGGGCCCCCAGGGGGCCCCCAAGCAGCCCCTCTCCATTTGGGTCTGGGGGCTTTCGTTGGGCCGGGAACCTGGGAGGTACCTGCAAGGTTGCAGTTCGCGGCCGGAGAGGCACTCTCCGGCCAACATGCCCAACTGCAGCAACAGCTCCCAAAGCGAAGGAGCCAGGACCCAAAGACCTAGCTGGCCTGAAGGGCCCCCAGGGGGCCCCCAAGCAGCCCCTCTCCATTTGGGTCTGGGGGCTTTCGTTGGGCGGCAACCTGGGAGATTCCTGCAAGGTTGCAGTTCGCGGCCCGAGAAGCACTCTCCGGCCAACATGCCCAACTGCAGCAACAGCTCCCAAACTGAATGAGCCAGGACAGAAAGACCTAGCTGGCCTGAAGGGCCCCCAGGGGGCCCCCAAGCAGCCCCTCTCCATTTGGGTCTGGGGGCTTTCGTTGGGCCGGGAACCTGGGAGATTCCTGCAAGGTTGCAGTTCGCAGCCCGAGAAGCACTCTCCGGACAACATGCCCAACTGCAGCAACAGCTCCCAAAGCGAAGGAGCCAGGACCCAAAGACCTAGCTGGCCTGAAGGGCCCCCAGGGGGCCCCCAAGCAGCCCCTCTCCATTTGGGTCTGGGGGCTTTAGTTGGGCCGGGAACCTGGGAGGTACCTGCAAGGTTGCAGTTCGCGGCCCGAGAAGCACTCTCGGGCCAACATGCCCAACTGCAGCAACAGCTCCCAAAGCGAAGGAGCCAGGACCCAAAGACCTAGCTGGCCTGAAGGGCCCCCAGGGGGCCCCCAAGCAGCCCCTCTCAATTTGGGTCTGGGGGCTTTCGTTGGGGCGGGAACCTGGGAGATTCCTGCAAGGTTGCAGTTCTCGGCCCGAGAAGCACTCTCCGGCCAACATGCCCAACTGCAGCAACAGCTCCCAAAGCGAAGGAGCCAGGACCCAAAGACCTAGCTGGCCTGAAGGGCCCCCAGGGGGCCCCCAAGCAGCCCCTCTCAATTTGGGTCTGGGGGCTTTCGTTGGGCATGGAACCTGAGAGGTACCAGCAAGTTTGCAGTTGGCGGCCCGAGAAGCACTCTCCGGCCAACATGCCCAACGTCCACCAACAGCTCCAAAACAGAAGGAACCAGGACCCAAAGAAATAGCTGGCCTGGAGAGTCCCCAGGTGGCCCGCAAGCAGCCCACTTCAATTTGGGTCTGGGGGCTTTCGTTGGGCCGGGAACCTGGGAGATTCCTGCAAGGTTGCAGTTCGCGGCCCGAGAAGCACTCTCCGGCCAACATGCCCAACTGCAGCAACAGCTCCCAAACCGAAGTAGCCAGGACCCAAGGACGTACTTGGCCTCAAGGGACCCCAGGGGGCCCCCAAACAGCCCCTCTCAATTTGGGTCTGGGGGCTTTCGTTGGGCCGGGAACCTGGGATATTCCTGCAAGGTTGCAGTTCGCGGCCCGAGAAGCACTCTCCGGCCAACATGCCCAACTGCAGCAACAGCTCCCAAAGCGAAGGAGCCAGGACCCAAAGACCTAGCTGGCCTGAAGGGCCCCCAGGGGGCCCCCAAGCAGCCCCTCTCCATTTGGGTCTGGGGGCATTCGTTGGGCCGGGAACCTGGGAGGTACCTGCAAGGTTGCAGTTCGCGGCCGGAGAGGCACTCTCCGGCCAACATGCCCAACTGCAGCAACAGCTCCCAAAGCGAAGGAGCCAGGACCCAAAGACCTAGCTGGCCTGAAGGGCCCCCAGGGGGCCCCCAAGCAGCCCCTCTCCATTTGGGTCTGGGGGCTTTCGTTGGGCGGCAACCTGGGAGATTCCTGCAAGGTTGAAGTTCGCGGCCCGAGAAGCACTCTCCGGCCAACATGCCCAACTGCAGCAACAGCTCCCAAACTGAATGAGCCAGGACTGAAAGACCTAGTTGGCCTGAAGGGCCCCCAGGGGGCCCCCAAGCAGCCCCTCTCCATTTGGGTCTGGGGGCTTTCGTTGGGCCGGGAACCTGGGAGATTCCTGCAAGGTTGCAGTTCGCGGCCCGAGAAGCACTCTCCGGACAACATGCCCAACTGCAGCAACAGCTCCCAAAGCGAAGGAGCCAGGACCCAAAGACCTAGCTGGCCTGAAGGGCCCCCAGGGGGCCCCCAAGCAGCCCCTCTCCATTTGGGTCTGGGGGCTTTAGTTGGGCCGGGAACCTGGGAGGTACCTGCAAGGTTGCAGTTCGCGGCCGGAGAGGCACTCTCGGGCCAACATGCACAACTGCAGCAACAGCTCCCAAAGCGAAGGAGCCAGGACCCAAAGACCTAGCTGGCCTGAAGGGCCCCCAGGGGGCCCCCAAGCAGCCCCTCTCCATTTGGGTCTGGGGGCTTTCGTTGGGCGGCAACCTGGGAGATTCCTGCAAGGTTGCAGTTCGCGGCCCGAGAAGCACTCTCCGGCCAACATGCCCAACTGCAGCAACAGCTCCCAAACTGAATGAGCCAGGACAGAAAGACCTAGTTGGCCTGAAGGGCCCCCAGGGGGCCCCCAAGCAGCCCCTCTCCATTTGGGTCTGGGGGCTTTCGTTGGGCCGGGAACCTGGGAGATTCCTGCAAGGTTGCAGTTCGCGGCCCGAGAAGCACTCTCCGGACAACATGCCCAACTGCAGCAACAGCTCCCAAAGCGAAGGAGCCAGGACCCAAAGACCTAGCTGGCCTGAAGGGCCCCCAGGGGGCCCCCAAGCAGCCCCTCTCCATTTGGGTCTGGGGGCTTTAGTTGGGCCGGGAACCTGGGAGGTACCTGCAAGGTTGCAGTTCGCGGCCGGAGAGGCACTCTCGGGCCAACATGCCCAACTGCAGCAACAGCTCCCAAAGCGAAGGAGCCAGGACCCAAAGACCTAGCTGGCCTGAAGGGCCCCCAGGGGGCCCCCAAGCAGCCCCTCTCCATTTGGGTCTGGGGGCTTTCGTTGGGCGGCAACCTGGGAGATTCCTGCAAGGTTGCAGTTCGCGGCCCGAGAAGCACTCTCCGGCCAACATGCCCAACTGCAGCAACAGCTCCCAAACTGAATGAGCCAGGACTGAAAGACCTAGTTGGCCTGAAGGGCCCCCAGGGGGCCCCCAAGCAGCCCCTCTCCATTTGGGTCTGGGGGCTTTCGTTGGGCCGGGAACCTGGGAGGTACCTGCAAGGTTGCAGTTCGCGGCCGGAGAGGCACTCTCCGGACAACATGCCCAACTGCAGCAACAGCTCCCAAAGCGAAGGAGCCAGGACCCAAAGACCTAGCTGGCCTGAAGGGCCCACAGGGGGCCCCCAAGCAGCCCCTCTCCATTTGGGTCTGGGGGCTTTCGTTGGGCGGCAACCTGGGAGATTCCTGCAAGGTTGCAGTTCGCGGCCCGAGAAGCACTCTCCGGCCAACATGCCCAACTGCAGCAACAGCTCCCAAACTGAATGAGCCAGGACAGAAAGACCTAGTTGGCCTGAAGGGCCCCCAGGGGGCCCCCAAGCAGCCCCTCTCCATTTGGGTCTGGGGGCTTTCGTTGGGCCGGGAACCTGGGAGATTCCTGCAAGGTTGCAGTTCGCGGCCCGAGAAGCACTCTCCGGACAACATGCCCAACTGCAGCAACAGCTCCAAAGCGAAGGAGCCAGGACCCAAAGACCTATCTGGCCTGGAGGGCCCCCATGGGGCCCCAAGCAGCCCCTCTCCATTTGGGTCTGGGGGCTTTCGTTGGGCATGGAACCTGGGAGCTACCTGCAAGTTTGCAGTTGGCGGCCCGAGAAGCACTCTCCGGCCAACATGCCCAACGTCCACCAACAGCTCCAAAACAGAAGGAACCAGGACCCAAAGAAATAGCTGGCCTGGAGAGTCCCCAGGTGGCCCGCAAGGAGCCCCTTTCAATTTGGGTCTGGGGGCTTTCGTTGGGCCGGGAACCTGGGAGGTACCTGCAAGGTTGCAGTTCGCGGCGGGAGAAGCACTCTCCGGCCAACATGCCCAACGTCCAGCAACAGCTCCCAAAGCGAAGGAGCCAGAACCCAAAGACCTAGCTGGCCTGAGGTGCCCCCAGGGGGCCCCCAAGCAGCCCCTCTCAATTTGGGTCTGGGGGCTTTCGTTGGGCCGGGAACCTGGGAGATTCATGCAAGGTTGCAGTTCGAGGCCCGAGAAGCACTCTCCGGCCAACATGCCCAACTGCAGCAACAGATCCCAAACCGAAGGAGCCAGGACCCAAAGACCTAGCTGGCCTGAAGGGCCCCCAGGGGGCCCCCAAGCAGCCCCTCTCCATTTGGGTCTGGGGGCTTTCGTTGGGCCGGGAACCTGGGATATACCTGCAAGGTTGCAGTTGGCGGCCCGAGAAGCACTCTCCGGCCAACATGCCCAACTGCAGCAACAGCTCCCAAAGCAAAGGAGCCAGGACCCAAAGACCTAGCTGGCCTGAAGGGCCCCCAGGGTGCCCCCAAGCAGCCCCTCTCCATTTGGGTCTGGGGGCTTTCGTTGGGCCGGGAACCTGGGAGGTACCTGCAAGGTTGCAGTTCGCGGCTGGAGAGGCACTCTCGGGCCAACATGCCCAACTGCAGCAACAGCTCCCAAAGCGAAGGAGCCAGGACCCAAAGACCTAGCTGGCCTGAAGGGCCCCCAGGGGGCCCCCAAGCAGCCCCTTTCAATTTGGGTCTGGGGGCTTTCGTTGGGCCGGGAACCTGGGAGATTCATGCAAGGTTGCAGTTCGCGGCCCGAGAAGCATTCTCCGGCCAACATGCCCAACTGCAGCAACAGCTCCCAAACTGAATGAGCCAGGACAGAAAGACCTAGCTGGCCTGAAGGGCCCCCAGGGGGCCCCCAAGCAGCCCCTCTCAATTTGGGTCTGGGGGCTTTCGTTGGGCATGGAACCTGAGAGGTACCTGCAAGTTTGCAGTTGGCGGCCCGAGAGGCACTCTCCGGCCAACATGCCCAACGTCCACCAACAGCTGCAAAAGAGAAGGAACCAGGACCCAAAGAAATAGCTGGCCTGAAGGGTCCCCAGGTGGCCCGCAAGCTGCCCCTTTCAATTTGGGTCTGGGGGCTTTCGTTGGGCCGGGAACCTGGGAGGTACCTGCAAGTTTGCAGTTCGCGGCGGGAGAAGCACTCTCCGGCCAACATGCCCAACTGCAGCAACAGCTCCCAAACCGAAGGAGCCAGGACCCAAAGACGAAGTTGGCCTGAAGGGACCCCAGGGGGCCCCCAAACAGCCCCTCTCAATTTGGGTCTGGGGGCTTTCGTTGGGCCGGGAACCTGGGAGGTACCTGCAAGGTTGCAGTTCGCGGCCCGAGAAGCACTCTCCGGCCAACATGCCCAACGTCCAGCAACAGCTCCCAAAGCGAAGGAGCCAGAACCCAAAGACCTAGCTGGCCTGAGGTGCCCCCAGGGGGCCCCCAAGCAGCCCCTCTCCATTTGGGTCTGGGGGCTTTCGTTGGGCGGCAACCTGGGAGATTCCTGCAAGGTTGAAGTTCGCGGCCCGAGAAGCACTCTCCGGCCAACATGCCCAACTGCAGCAACAGCTCCCAAACTGAATGAGCCAGGACTGAAAGACCTAGTTGGCCTGAAGGGCCCCCAGGGGGCCCCCAAGCAGCCCCTCTCCATTTGGGTCTGGGGGCTTTCGTTGGGCCGGGAACCTGGGAGATTCCTGCAAGGTTGCAGTTCGCGGCCCGAGAAGCACTCTCCGGACAACATGCCCAACTGCAGCAACAGCTCCCAAAGCGAAGGAGCCAGGACCCAAAGACCTAGCTGGCCTGAAGGGCCCCCAGGGGGCCCCCAAGCAGCCCCTCTCCATTTGGGTCTGGGGGCTTTAGTTGGGCCGGGAACCTGGGAGGTACCTGCAAGGTTGCAGTTCGCGGCCGGAGAGGCACTCTCGGGCCAACATGCCCAACTGCAGCAACAGCTCCCAAAGCGAAGGAGCCAGGACCCAAAGACCTAGCTGGCCTGAAGGGCCCCCAGGGGGCCCCCAAGCAGCCCCTCTCCATTTGGGTCTGGGGGCTTTCGTTGGGCGGCAACCTGGGAGATTCCTGCAAGGTTGCAGTTCGCGGCCCGAGAAGCACTCTCCGGCCAACATGCCCAACTGCAGCAACAGCTCCCAAACTGAATGAGCCAGGACAGAAAGACCTAGTTGGCCTGAAGGGCCCCCAGGGGGCCCCCAAGCAGCCCCTCTCCATTTGGGTCTGGGGGCTTTCGTTGGGCCGGGAACCTGGGAGATTCCTGCAAGGTTGCAGTTCGCGGCCCGAGAAGCACTCTCCGGACAACATGCCCAACTGCAGCAACAGCTCCCAAAGCGAAGGAGCCAGGACCCAAAGACCTAGCTGGCCTGAAGGGCCCCCAGGGGGCCCCCAAGCAGCCCCTCTCCATTTGGGTCTGGGGGCTTTAGTTGGGCCGGGAACCTGGGAGGTACCTGCAAGGTTGCAGTTCGCGGCCGGAGAGGCACTCTCGGGCCAACATGCCCAACTGCAGCAACAGCTCCCAAAGCGAAGGAGCCAGGACCCAAAGACCTAGCTGGCCTGAAGGGCCCCCAGGGGGCCCCCAAGCAGCCCCTCTCCATTTGGGTCTGGGGGCTTTCGTTGGGCGGCAACCTGGGAGATTCCTGCAAGGTTGCAGTTCGCGGCCCGAGAAGCACTCTCCGGCCAACATGCCCAACTGCAGCAACAGCTCCCAAACTGAATGAGCCAGGACTGAAAGACCTAGTTGGCCTGAAGGGCCCCCAGGGGGCCCCCAAGCAGCCCCTCTCCATTTGGGTCTGGGGGCTTTCGTTGGGCCGGGAACCTGGGAGGTACCTGCAAGGTTGCAGTTCGCGGCCGGAGAGGCACTCTCCGGACAACATGCCCAACTGCAGCAACAGCTCCCAAAGCGAAGGAGCCAGGACCCAAAGACCTAGCTGGCCTGAAGGGCCCACAGGGGGCCCCCAAGCAGCCCCTCTCCATTTGGGTCTGGGGGCTTTCGTTGGGCGGCAACCTGGGAGATTCCTGCAAGGTTGCAGTTCGCGGCCCGAGAAGCACTCTCCGGCCAACATGCCCAACTGCAGCAACAGCTCCCAAACTGAATGAGCCAGGACAGAAAGACCTAGTTGGCCTGAAGGGCCCCCAGGGGGCCCCCAAGCAGCCCCTCTCCATTTGGGTCTGGGGGCTTTCGTTGGGCCGGGAACCTGGGAGATTCCTGCAAGGTTGCAGTTCGCGGCCCGAGAAGCACTCTCCGGACAACATGCCCAACTGCAGCAACAGCTCCCAAAGCGAAGGAGCCAGGACCCAAAGACCTATCTGGCCTGGAGGGCCCCCATGGGGCCCCAAGCAGCCCCTCTCCATTTGGGTCTGGGGGCTTTCGTTGGGCATGGAACCTGGGAGCTACCTGCAAGTTTGCAGTTGGCGGCCCGAGAAGCACTCTCCGGCCAACATGCCCAACGTCCACCAACAGCTCCAAAACAGAAGGAACCAGGACCCAAAGAAATAGCTGGCCTGGAGAGTCCCCAGGTGGCCCGCAAGGAGCCCCTTTCAATTTGGGTCTGGGGGCTTTCGTTGGGCCGGGAACCTGGGAGATTCATGCAAGGTTGCAGTTCGCGGCGGGAGAAGCACTCTCCGGCCAACATGCCCAACGTCCTGCAACAGCTCCCAAAGCGAAGGAGCCAGAACCCAAAGACCTAGCTGGCCTGAGGTGCCCCCAGGGGGCCCCCAAGCAGCCCCTCTCAATTTGGGTCTGGGGGCTTTCGTTGGGCCGGGAACCTGGGAGATTCATGCAAGGTTGCAGTTCGAGGCCCGAGAAGCACTCTCCGGCCAACATGCCCAACTGCAGCAACAGATCCCAAACCGAAGGAGCCAGGACCCAAAGACCTAGCTGGCCTGAAGGGCCCCCAGGGGGCCCCCAAGCAGCCCCTCTCCATTTGGGTCTGGGGGCTTTCGTTGGGCCGGGAACCTGGGATATACCTGCAAGGTTGCAGTTGGCGGCCCGAGAAGCACTCTCCGGACAACATGCCCAACTGCAGCAACAGCTCCCAAAGCAAAGGAGCCAGGACCCAAAGACCTAGCTGGCCTGAAGGGCCCCCAGGGTGCCCCCAAGCAGCCCCTCTCCATTTGGGTCTGGGGGCTTTCGTTGGGCCGGGAACCTGGGAGGTACCTGCAAGGTTGCAGTTCGCGGCCGGAGAGGCACTCTCGGGCCAACATGCCCAACTGCAGCAACAGCTCCCAAAGCGAAGGAGCCAGGACCCAAAGACCTAGCTGGCCTGAAGGGCCCCCAGGGGGCCCCCAAGCAGCCCCTTTCAATTTGGGTCTGGGGGCTTTCGTTGGGCCGGGAACCTGGGAGATTCATGCAAGGTTGCAGTTCGCGGCCCGAGAAGCACTCTCCGGCCAACATGCCCAACTGCAGCAACAGCTCCCAAACTGAATGAGCCAGGACAGAAAGACCTAGTTGGCCTGAAGGGCCCCCAGGGGGCCCCCAAGCAGCCCCTCTCCATTTGGGTCTGGGGGCTTTCGTTGGGCCGGGAACCTGGGAGATTCCTGCAAGGTTGCAGTTCGCGGCCCGAGAAGCACTCTCCGGACAACATGCCCAACTGCAGCAACAGCTCCCAAAGCGAAGGAGCCAGGACCCAAAGACCTATCTGGCCTGGAGGGCCCCCATGGGGCCCCAAGCAGCCCCTCTCCATTTGGGTCTGGGGGCTTTCGTTGGGCATGGAACCTGGGAGCTACCTGCAAGTTTGCAGTTGGCGGCCCGAGAAGCACTCTCCGGCCAACATGCCCAACGTCCACCAACAGCTCCAAAACAGAAGGAACCAGGACCCAAAGAAATAGCTGGCCTGGAGAGTCCCCAGGTGGCCCGCAAGGAGCCCCTTTCAATTTGGGTCTGGGGGCTTTCGTTGGGCCGGGAACCTGGGAGGTACCTGCAAGGTTGCAGTTCGCGGCGGGAGAAGCACTCTCCGGCCAACATGCCCAACGTCCAGCAACAGCTCCCAAAGCGAAGGAGCCAGAACCCAAAGACCTAGCTGGCCTGAGGTGCCCCCAGGGGGCCCCCAAGCAGCCCCTCTCAATTTGGGTCTGGGGGCTTTCGTTGGGCCGGGAACCTGGGAGATTCATGCAAGGTTGCAGTTCGAGGCCCGAGAAGCACTCTCCGGCCAACATGCCCAACTGCAGCAACAGATCCCAAACCGAAGGAGCCAGGACCCAAAGACCTAGCTGGCCTGAAGGGCCCCCAGGGGGCCCCCAAGCAGCCCCTCTCCATTTGGGTCTGGGGGCTTTCGTTGGGCCGGGAACCTGGGATATACCTGCAAGGTTGCAGTTGGCGGCCCGAGAAGCACTCTCCGGCCAACATGCCCAACTGCAGCAACAGCTCCCAAAGCAAAGGAGCCAGGACCCAAAGACCTAGCTGGCCTGAAGGGCCCCCAGGGTACCCCCAAGCAGCCCCTCTCCATTTGGGTCTGGGGGCTTTCGTTGGGCCGGGAACCTGGGAGGTACCTGCAAGGTTGCAGTTCGCGGCCGGAGAGGCACTCTCGGGCCAACATGCCCAACTGCAGCAACAGCTCCCAAAGCGAAGGAGCCAGGACCCAAAGACCTAGCTGGCCTGAAGGGCCCCCAGGGGGCCCCCAAGCAGCCCCTTTCAATTTGGGTCTGGGGGCTTTCGTTGGGCCGGGAACCTGGGAGATTCATGCAAGGTTGCAGTTCGCGGCCCGAGAAGCACTCTCCGGACAACATGCCCAACTGCAGCAACAGCTCCCAAACTGAATGAGCCAGGACAGAAAGACCTAGCTGGCCTGAAGGGCCCCCAGGGGGCCCCCAAGCAGCCCCTCTCCATTTGGGTCTGGGGGCTTTCGTTGGGCATGGAACCTGAGAGGTACCTGCAAGTTTGCAGTTGGCGGCCCGAGAGGCACTCTCCGGCCAACATGCCCAACGTCCACCAACAGCTGCAAAAGAGAAGGAACCAGGACCCAAAGAAATAGCTGGCCTGAAGGGTCCCCAGGTGGCCCGCAAGCTGCCCCTTTCAATTTGGGTCTGGGGGCTTTCGTTGGGCCGGGAACCTGGGAGGTACCTGCAAGTTTGCAGTTCGCGGCGGGAGAAGCACTCTCCGGCCAACATGCCCAACTGCAGCAACAGCTCCCAAACCGAAGGAGCCAGGACCCAAAGACGAAGTTGGCCTGAAGGGACCCCAGGGGGCCCCCAAACAGCCCCTCTCAATTTGGGTCTGGGGGCTTTCGTTGGGCTGGGAACCTGGGAGGTACCTGCAAGGTTGCAGTTCGCGGCCCGAGAAGCACTCTCCGGCCAACATGCCCAACGTCCAGCAACAGCTCCCAAAGCGAAGGAGCCAGGACCCAAAGACCTAGCTGGCCTGAAGGGCCCCCAGGGGCCCCCCAAGCAGCCCCTCTCAATTTGGGTCTGGGGGCTTTCGTTGGGCCGGGAACCTGGGAGATTCATGCAAGGTTGCAGTTCGCGGCCCGAGAAGCACTCTCCGGACAACATGCCCAACTGCAGCAACAGCTCCCAAAGCGAAGGAGCCAGGACCCAAAGACCTAGCTGGCCTGAAGGGCCCCCAGGGGGCCCCCAAGCAGCCCCTCTCCATTTGGGTCTGGGGGCTTTCGTTGGGCCGGGAACCTGGGATATACCTGCAAGGTTGCAGTTGGCGGCCCGAGAAGCACTCTCCGGCCAACATGCCCAACTGCAGCAACAGCTCCCAAAGCGAAGGAGCCAGGACCCAAAGACCTAGGTGGCCTGAAGGGCCCCCATGGGGCCCCCAAGCAGCCCCTCTCAATTTGGGTCTGGGGGCTTTCGTTGGGCATGGAACCTGAGAGGTACCAGCAAGTTTGCAGTTGGCGGCCCGAGAAGCACTCTCCGGCCAACATGCCCAACGTCCACCAACAGCTCCAAAACAGAAGGAACCAGGACCCAAAGAAATAGCTGGCCTGGAGAGTCCCCAGGTGGCCCGCAAGCAGCCCATTTCAATTTGGGTCTGGGGGCTTTCGTTGGGCCGGGAACCTGGGAGGTACCTGCAAGGTTGCAGTTCGCGGCGCGAGAAGCACTCTCCGGCCAACATGCCCAACTGCAGCAACAGCTCCCAAACCGAAGTAGCCAGGACCCAAAGACGTAGTTGGCCTGAAGGGACCCCAGGGGGCCCCCAAACAGCCCCTCTCAATTTGGGTCTGGGGGCTTTCGTTGGGCCGGGAACCTGGGAGGTACCTGCAAGATTGCAGTTCGCGGCCCGAGAAGCACTCTCCGGCCAACATGCCCAACTGCAGCAACAGCTCCCAAAGCGAAGGAGCCAGAACCCAAAGACCTAGCTGGCCTGAGGTGCCCCCAGGGGGCCCCCAAGCAGCCCCTCTCCATTTGGGTCTGGGGGCTTTCGTTGGGCCGGGAACCTGGGAGATTCATGCAAGGTTGCAGTTCGAGGCCCGAGAAGCACTCTCCGGCCAACATGCCCAACTGCAGCAACAGCTCCCAAAGCGAAGGAGCCAGGACCCAAAGAACTAGCTGGCCTGAAGGGCCCCCAGGGGGCCCCCAAGCAGCCCCTCTCCATTTGGGTCTGGGGGCTTTCGTTGGGCCGGGAACCTGGGATATACCTGCAAGGTTGCAGTTGGCGGCCCGAGAAGCACTCTCCGGCCAACATGCCCAACTGCAGCAACAGCTCCCAAAGCGAAGGAGCCAGGACCCAAAGACCTAGCTGGCCTGAAGGGCCCCCAGGGGGCCCCCAAGCAGCCCCTCTCCATTTGGGTCTGGGGGCTTTCGTTGGGCCGGGAACCTGGGAGGTACCTGCAAGGTTGCAGTTCGCGGCCCGAGAAGCACTCTCCGGCCAACATGCCCAACGACCAGCTACAGCTCCCAAACCGAAGAAGCCAGGACGCAAAGACCTATCTGGCCTGGAGGGCCCCCATGGGGCCCCAAGCAGCCCCTCTCCATTTGGGTCTGGGGGCTTTCGTTGGGCATGTATACCTGAGAGGTACCTGCAAGGTTAGAGTTCGCGGCCCGAGAAGCACTCTCCGGCCAACATGCCCAACGACCAGCTACAGCTCTGAAACCGAAGAAGCCAGGACCCAAAGACCTATCTGGCCTGGAGGGTCCCCAGGGGGCCCCCAAGCAGCCCCTCTCCATTTGGGTCTGGGGGCTTTCGTTGGGCCGGGAACCTGGGAGGTACCTGCAAGTTTGCAGTTGGCGGCCCGAGAAGCACTCTCCGGCCAACATGCCCAACTGCAGCAACAGCTCCCAAACCGAAGTAGCCAGGACCCAAAGACGTACTTGGCCTGAAGGGACCCCAGGGGGCCCCCAAACAGCCCCTCTCAATTTGGGTCTGGGGGCTTTCGTTGGGCCGGGAACCTGGGAGATTCCTGCAAGTTTGCAGTTCGCGGCGCGAGAAGCACTCTCCGGCCAACATGCCCAACTGCAGCAACAGCTCCCAAACCGAAGTAGCCAGGACCCAAAGACGTAGTTGGCCTGAAGGGACCCCAGGGGGCCCCCAAACAGCCCCTCTCAATTTGGGTCTGGGGGCTTTCGTTGGGCCGGGAACCTGGGAGGTACCTGCAAGATTGCAGTTCGCGGCCCGAGAAGCACTCTCCGGCCAACATGCCCAACTGCAGCAACAGCTCCCAAAGCGAAGGAGCCAGAACCCAAAGACCTAGCTGGCCTGAGGTGCCCCCAGGGGGCCCCCAAGCAGCCCCTCTCCATTTGGGTCTGGGGGCTTTCGTTGGGCCGGGAACCTGGGAGATTAATGCAAGGTTGCAGTTCGAGGCCCGAGAAGCACTCTCCGGCCAACATGCCCAACTGCAGCAACAGCTCCCAAAGCGAAGGAGCCAGGACCCAAAGAACTAGCTGGCCTGAAGGGCCCCCAGGGGGCCCCCAAGCAGCCCCTCTCCATTTGGGTCTGGGGGCTTTCGTTGGGCCGGGAACCTGGGATATACCTGCAAGGTTGCAGTTGGCGGCCCGAGAAGCACTCTCCGGCCAACATGCCCAACTGCAGCAACAGCTCCCAAAGCGAAGGAGCCAGGACCCAAAGACCTAGCTGGCCTGAAGGGCCCCCAGGGGGCCCCCAAGCAGCCCCTCTCCATTTGGGTCTGGGGGCTTTCGTTGGGCCGGGAACCTGGGAGGTACCTGCAAGGTTGCAGTTCGCGGCCCGAGAAGCACTCTCCGGCCAACATGCCCAACGACCAGCTACAGCTCCCAAACCGAAGAAGCCAGGACGCAAAGACCTATCTGGCCTGGAGGGCCCCCATGGGGCCCCAAGCAGCCCCTCTCCATTTGGGTCTGGGGGCTTTCGTTGGGCATGTATACCTGAGAGGTACCTGCAAGGTTAGAGTTCGCGGCCCGAGAAGCACTCTCCGGCCAACATGCCCAACGACCAGCTACAGCTCTGAAACCGAAGAAGCCAGGACCCAAAGACCTATCTGGCCTGGAGGGTCCCCAGGGGGCCCCCAAGCAGCCCCTCTCCATTTGGGTCTGGGGGCTTTCGTTGGGCCGGGAACCTGGGAGGTACCTGCAAGTTTGCAGTTGGCGGCCCGAGAAGCACTCTCCGGCCAACATGCCCAACGTCCACCAACAGCTCCAAAACAGAAGGAAACAGGACCCAAAGAAATAGCTGGCCTGAAGGGCCCCCAGGGTCCCCCAGCAGCCCCTTTCAATTTGGGTCTGGGGGCTTTCGTTGGGCCGGGAACCTGGGAGGAACCTGCAAGGTTGCAGTTCGCGGGCCCGAGAAGCACTCTCCGGCCAACATGCCCAACTGCAGCAACAGCTCCCAAACCGAAGTAGCCAGGACCCAAAGACGTACTTGGCCTGAAGGGACCCCAGGGGGCCCCCAAACAGCCCCTCTCAATTTGGGTCTGGGGGCTTTCGTTGGGCCGGGAACCTGGGAGGTACCTGCAAGGTTGCAGTTCGCGGCCCGAGAAGCACTCTCCGGCCAACATGCCCAACTGCAGCAACAGCTCCCAAAGCGAAGGAGCCAGGACCCAAAGACCTAGCTGGCCTGAAGGGCCCCCAGGGGGCCCCCAAGCAGCCCCTCTCAATTTGGGTCTGGGGGCTTTCGTTGGGCCGGGAACCTGGGAGATTCCTGCAAGGTTGCAGTTGGCGGCCCGAGAAGCACTCTCCGGACAACATGCCCAACTGCAGCAACAGCTCCCAAAGCGAAGGAGCCAGGACCCAAAGACCTAGCTGGCCTGAAGGGCCCCCAGGGGGCCCCCAAGCAGCCCCTCTCCATTTGGGTCTGGGGGCTTTCGTTGGGCCGGGAACCTGGGAGGTACCTGCAAGGTTGCAGTTCGCGGCCGGAGAGGCACTTTTCGGCCAACATGCCCAACTGCAGCAACAGCTCCCAAAGCGAAGGAGCCAGGACCCAAAGACCTAGCTGGCCTGAAGGGCCCACAGGGGGCCCCCAAGCAGCCCCTCTCCATTTGGGTCTGGGGGCTTTCGTTGGGCGGGAACCTGGGAGATTCCTGCAAGGTTGCAGTTGGCGGCCCGAGAAGCACTCTCCGGCCAACATGCCCAACTGCAGCAACAGCTCCGAAACTGAATGAGCCAGGACAGAAAGACCTAGCTGGCCTGAAGGGCCCCCAGGGGGCCCCCAAGCAGCCCCTCTCCATTTGGGTCTGGGGGCTTTCGTTGGGCCGGGAACCTGGGAGATTCCTGCAAGGTTGCAGTTCGCAGCCCGAGAAGCACTCTCCGGACAACATGCCCAACTGCAGCAACAGCTCCCAAAGCGAAGGAGCCAGGACCCAAAGACCTAGCTGGCCTGAAGGGCCCCCAGGGGGCCCCCAAGCAGCCCCTCTCCATTTGGGTCTGGGGGCTTTAGTTGGGCCGGGAACCTGGGAGGTACCTGCAAGGTTGCAGTTTGCGGCCGGAGAGGCACTCTCGGGCCAACATGCCCAACTGCAGCAACAGCTCCCAAAGCGAAGGAGCCAGGACCCAAAGACCTAGCTGGCCTGAGGTGCCCCCAGGGGGCCCCCAAGCAGCCCCTCTCCATTTGGGTCTGGGGGCTTTCGTTGGGGCGGGAACCTGGGAGATTCCTGCAAGGTTGCAGTTGGCGGCCCGAGAAGCACTCTCCGGCCAACATGCCCAACTGCAGCAACAGCTCTGAAACCGAAGAAGCCAGGACCCAAAGACCTATCTGGCCTGGAGGGTCCCCAGGGGGCCCCCAAGCAGCCCCTCTCCATTTGGGTCTGGGGGCTTTCGTTGGGCATGGAACCTGAGAGGTACCAGCAAGTTTGCAGTTGGCGGCCCGAGAAGCACTCTCCGGCCAACATGCCCAACGTCCACCAACAGCTCCCAAAACAGAAGGAGCCAGGACCCAAAGAAATAGCTGGCCTGGAGAGTCCCCAGGTGGCCCGCAAGCAGCCCACTTCAATTTGGGTCTGGGGGCTTTCGTTGGGCCGGGAACCTGGGAGATTCCTGCAAGGTTGCAGTTCGCGGCCCGAGAAGCACTCTCCGGCCAACATGCCCAACTGCAGCAACAGCTCCCAAAGCGAAGGAGCCAGGACCCAAAGACGTAGTTGACCTGAAGGGACCCCAGGGGGCCCACAAACAGCCCCTCTCAATTTGGGTCTGGGGGCTTTCGTTGGGCCGGGAACCTGGGAGGTACCTGCAAGGTTGCAGTTCGCGGCCCGAGAAGCACTCTCCGGCCAACATGCCCAACGTACAGCAACAGCTCCCAAAGCGAAGGAGCCAGAACCCAAAGACCTAGCTGGCCTGAACTGCCCCCAGGGGGCCCCCAAGCAGCCCCTCTCCATTTGGGTCTGGGGGCTTTCGTTGGGCCGGGAACCTGGGAGGAACCTGCAAGGTTGCAGTTCGCGGCCCGAGAAGCACTCTCCGGCCAACATGCCCAACTGCAGCAACAGCTCCCAAACCGAAGTAGCCAGGACCCAAAGACGTACTTGGCCTCAAGGGACCCCAGGGGGCCCCCAAACAGCCCCTCTCAATTTGGGTCTGGGGGCTTTCGTTGGGCCGGGAACCTGGGAGGTACCTGCAGGGTTGCAGTTCGCGGCCCGAGAAGCACTCTCCGGCCAACATGCCCAACTGCAGCAACAGCTCCCAAAGCGAAGGAGCCAGGACCCAAAGACCTAGCTGGCCTGAAGGGCCCCCAGGGGGCCCCCAAGCAGCCCCTCTCAATTTGGGTCTGGGGGCTTTCGTTGGGCCGGGAACCTGGGATATTCCTGCAAGGTTGCAGTTCCGCGGCCCGAGAAGCACTCTCCGGCCAACATGCCCAACTGCAGCAACAGCTCCCAAAGCGAAGGAGCCAGGACCCAAAGACCTAGCTGGCCTGAAGGGCCCCCAGGGGGCCCCCAAGCAGCCCCTCTCCATTTGGGTCTGGGGGCTTTCGTTGGGCGGCAACCTGGGAGATTCCTGCAAGGTTGCAGTTCGCGGCCCGAGAAGCACTCTCCGGCCAACATGCCCAACTGCAGCAACAGCTCCCAAACTGAATGAGCCAGGACTGAAAGACCTAGTTGGCCTGAAGGGCCCCCAGGGGGCCCCCAAGCAGCCCCTCTCCATTTGGGTCTGGGGGCTTTCGTTGGGCCGGGAACCTGGGAGATTCCTGCAAGGTTGCAGTTCGCGGCCCGAGAAGCACTCTCCGGCCAACATGCCCAACTGCAGCAACAGCTCCCAAAGCGAAGGAGCCAGGACCCAAAGACCTAGCTGGCCTGAAGGGCCCCCAGGGGGCCCCCAAGCAGCCCCTCTCCATTTGGGTCTGGGGGCTTTAGTTGGGCCGGGAACCTGGGAGGTACCTGCAAGGTTGCAGTTCGCGGCCGGACAGGCACTCTCGGGCCAACATGCCCAACTGCAGCAACAGCTCCCAAAGCGAAGGAGCCAGGACCCAAAGACCTAGCTGGCCTGAAGGGCCCCCAGGGGGCCCCCAAGCAGCCCCTCTCCATTTGGGTCTGGGGGCTTTCGTTGGGCCGGGAACCTGGGAGATTCCTGCAAGGTTGCAGTTCGCGGCCCGAGAAGCACTCTCCGGCCAACATGCACAACTGCAGCAACAGCTCCCAAACTGAATGAGCCAGGACAGAAAGATCTAGTTGGCCTGAAGGGCCCCCAGGGGGCCCCCAAGCAGCCCCTCTCCATTTGGGTCTGGGGGCTTTCGTTGGGCCGGGAACCTGGGAGATTCCTGCAAGGTTGCAGTTCGCGGCCCGAGAAGCACTCTCCGGACAACATGCCCAACTGCAGCAACAGCTCCCAAAGCGAAGGAGCCAGGACCCAAAGACCTAGCTGGCCTGAAGCGCCCACAGGGGGCCCCCAAGCAGCCCCTCTCCATTTGGGTCTGGGGGCTTTAGTTGGGTCGGGAACCTGGGAGGTACCTGCAAGGTTGCAGTTCGCGGCCGGAGAGGCACTCTCGGGCCAACATGCCCAACTGCAGCAACAGCTCCCAAAGCGAAGGAGCCAGGACCCAAAGACCTAGCTGGCCTGAAGGGCCCCCAGGGGGCCCCCAAGCAGCCCCTCTCAATTTGGGTCTGGGGGCTTTCGTTGGGCCGGGAACCTGGGAGATTCCTGCAAGGTTGCAGTTCGCGGCCCGAGAAGCACTCTCCGGCCAACATGCCCAACTGCAGCAACAGCTCCCAAACTTAATGAGCCAGGACAGAAAGACCTAGCTGGCCTGAAGGGCCCCCAGGGTGCCCCCAAGCAGCCCCTCTCCATTTGGGTCTGGGGGCTTTCGTTGGGCCGGGAACCTGGGAGATTCCTGCAAGGTTGCAGTTCGCGGCCCGAGAAGCACTCTCCGGACAACATGCCCAACTGCAGCAACAGCTCCCAAAGCGAAGGAGCCAGGACCCAAAGACCTAGCTGGCCTGAAGGGCCCCCAGGGGGCCCCCAAACAGCCCCTCTCCATTTGGGTCTGGGGGCTTTCGTTGGGCCGGGAACCTGGGAGGTACCTGCAAGGTTGCAGTTTGCGGCCCGAGAAGCACTCTCCGGCCAACATGCCCAATATCCAGCAACAGCTCCCAAAGCGAAGGAGCCAGGACCCAAAGACCTAGGTGACCTGAAGGGCCCACATGGGGCCCCAAGCAGCCCCTCTCCATTTGGGTCTGGGGGCTTTCGTTGGGCCGGGAACCTGGGAGATTCCTGCAAGGTTGCAGTTCGCGGCCCGAGAAGCACTCTCCGGCCAACATGCCCAACGTCCAGCAACAGCTCCCAAAGCGAAGGAGCCAGAACCCAAAGACCTAGCTGGCCTGAGGTGCCCCCAGGGGGCCCCCAAGCAGCCCCTCTCCATTTGGGTCTGGGGGCTTTCGTTGGGCCGGGAACCTGGGAGATTCATGCAAGGTTGCAGTTCGCGGCCCGAGAAGCACTCTCCGGCCAACATGCCCAACTGCAGCAACAGCTCCCAAAGCGAAGGAGCCAGGACCCAAAGACCTAGCTGGCCTGAAGGGCCCCCAAGGGGCCCCCAAGCAGCCCCTCTCAATTTGGGTCTGGGGGCATTCGTTGGGCCGGGAACCTGGGATATACCTGCAAGGTTGCAGTTGGCGGCCCGAGAAGCACTCTCCGGACAACATGCCCAACTGCAGCAACAGCTCCCAAAGCGAAGGAGCCAGAACCCAAAGACCTAGCTGGCCTGAAGGGCCCCCAGGGGGCCCCCAAACAGCCCCTCTCCATTTGGGTCTGGGGGCTTTCGTTGGGCCGGGAACCTGGGAGGTACCTGCAAGGTTGCAGTTGGCGGCCCAAGAAGCACTCTACGGCCAACATGCCCAACGACCAGCTACAGCTCTGAAACCGAAGAAGCCAGGACCCAAAGACCTATCTGGCCTGGAGGGCCTCCATGGGGCCCCAAGCAGCCCCTCTCCATTTGGGTCTGGGGGCTTTCGTTGGGCCGGGAACCTGGGAGGTACCTACAAGGTTGCAGTTTGCGGCCCGAGAAGCACTCTCCGGCCAACATGCCCAATATCCAGCAACAGCTCCCAAAGCGAAGGAGCCAGGACCCAAAGACCTAGGTGGCCTGAAGGGCCCCCATGGGGCCCCAAGCAGCCCCTCTCCATTTGGGTCTGGGGGCTTTCGTTGGGCCGGGAACCTGGGAGATTCCTGCAAGGTTGCAGTTCGCGGCCCGAGAAGCACTCTCCGGCCAACATGCCCAACGTCCAGCAACAGCTCCCAAAGCGAAGGAGCCAGAACCCAAAGACCTAGCTGGCCTGAGGTGCCCCCAGGGGGCCCCCAAGCAGCCCCTCTCAATTTGGGTCTGGGGGCTTTCGTTGGGCCGGGAACCTGGGAGATTCATGCAAGGTTGCAGTTCGCGGCCCGAGAAGCACTCTCCGGCCAACATGCCCAACTGCAGCAACAGCTCCCAAAGCGAAGGAGCCAGGACCCAAAGACCTAGCTGGCCTGAAGGGCCCCCAGGGGGCCCCCAAGCAGCCCCTCTCAATTTGGGTCTGGGGGCTTTCGTTGGGCCGGGAACCTGGGATATACCTGCAAGGTTGCAGTTGGCGGCCCGAGAAGCACTCTCCGGCCAACATGCCCAACTGCAGCAACAGCTCCCAAAGCGAAGGAGCCAGGACCCAAAGACCTAGCTGGCCTGAAGGGCCCCCAGGGGGCCCCCAAGCAGCCCCTCTCCATTTGGGTCTGGGGGCTTTCGTTGGGCCGGGAACCTGGGAGGTACCTGCAAGGTTGCAGTTCGCGGCCGGAGAGGCACTCTCGGGCCAACATGCCCAACTGCAGCAACAGCTCCCAAAGCGAAGGAGCCAGGACCCAAAGACCTAGCTGGCCTGAAGGGCCCCCAGGGGGCCCCCAAGCAGCCCCTCTCAATTTGGGTCTGGGGGCTTTCGTTGGGGCGGGAACCTGGGAGATTCCTGCAAGGTTGCAGTTCTCGGCCCGAGAAGCACTCTCCGGCCAACATGCCCAACTGCAGCAACAGCTCCCAAAGCGAAGGAGCCAGGACCCAAAGACCTAGCTGGCCTGAAGGGCCCCCAGGGGGCCCCCAAGCAGCCCCTCTCAATTTGGGTCTGGGGGCTTTCGTTGGGCATGGAACCTGAGAGGTACCAGCAAGTTTGCAGTTGGCGGCCCGAGAAGCACTCTCCGGCCAACATGCCCAACGTCCACCAACAGCTCCAAAACAGAAGGAACCAGGACCCAAAGAAATAGCTGGCCTGGAGAGTCCCCAGGTGGCTCGCAAGCAGCCCACTTCAATTTGGGTCTGGGGGCTTTCGTTGGGCCGGGAACCTGGGAGATTCCTGCAAGGTTGCAGTTCGCGGCCCGAGAAGCACTCTCCGGCCAACATGCCCAACTGCAGCAACAGCTCCCAAACCGAAGTAGCCAGGACCCAAAGACGTAGTTGACCTTAAGGGACCCCAGGGGGCCCACAAACAGCCCCTCTCAATTTGGGTCTGGGGGCTTTCGTTGGGCCGGGAACCTGGGAGGTACCTGCAAGGTTGCAGTTGGCGGCCCGAGAAGCACTCTCCGGCCAACATGCCCAACGTACAGCAACAGCTCCCAAAGCGAAGGAGCCAGAACCCAAAGACCTAGCTGGCCTGAAGTGCCCCCAGGGGGCCCCCAAGCAGCCCCTCTCCATTTGGGTCTGGGGGCTTTCGTTGGGCCGGGAACCTGGGATTAACCTGCAAGGTTGCAGTTCGCGGCCCGAGAAGCACTCTCCGGCCAACATGCCCAACTGCAGCAACAGCTCCCAAACCGAAGTAGCCAGGACCCAAGGACGTACTTGGCCTGAAGGGACCCCAGGGGGCCCCCAAACAGCCCCTCTCAATTTGGGTCTGGGGGCTTTCGTTGGGCCGGGAACCTGGGAGGTACCTGCAGGGTTGCAGTTCGCGGCCCGAGAAGCACTCTCCGGCCAACATGCCCAACTGCAGCAACAGCTCCCAAAGCGAAGGAGCCAGGACCCAAAGACCTAGCTGGCCTGAAGGGCCCCCAGGGGGCCCCCAAGCAGCCCCTCTCAATTTGGGTCTGGGGGCTTTCGTTGGCCTGGGAACCTGGGATATTCCTGCAAGGTTGCAGTTCGCGGCCCGAGAAGCACTCTCCGGCCAACATGCCCAACTGCAGCAACAGCTCCCAAAGCGAAGGAGCCAGGACCCAAAGACCTAGCTGGCCTGAAGGGCCCCCAGGGGGCCCCCAAGCAGCCCCTCTCCATTTGGGTCTGGGGGCTTTCGTTGGGCCGGGAACCTGGGAGGTACCTGCAAGGTTGCAGTTCGTGGCCGGAGAGGCACTCTCCGGCCAACATGCACAACTGCAGCAACAGCTCCCAAAGCGAAGGAGCCAGGACCCAAAGACCTAGCTGGCCTGAAGGGCCCCCAGGGGGCCCCCAAGCAGCCCCTCTCCATTTGGGTCTGGGGGCTTTCGTTGGGCGGCAACCTGGGAGATTCCTGCAAGGTTGCAGTTCGCGGCCCGAGAAGCACTCTCCGGCCAACATGCCCAACTGCAGCAACAGCTCCCAAACTGAATGAGCCAGGACTGAAAGACCTAGTTGGCCTGAAGGGCCCCCAGGGGGCCCCCAAGCAGCCCCTCTCCATTTGGGTCTGGGGGCTTTCGTTGGGCCGGGAACCTGGGAGATTCCTGCAAGGTTGCAGTTCGCGGCCCGAGAAGCACTCTCCGGCCAACATGCCCAACTGCAGCAACAGCTCCCAAAGCGAAGGAGCCAGGACCCAAAGACCTAGCTGGCCTGAAGGGCCCCCAGGGGGCCCCCAAGCAGCCCCTCTCCATTTGGGTCTGGGGGCTTTCGTTGGGCCGGGAACCTGGGAGGTACCTGCAAGGTTGCAGTTCGCGGCCGGAGAGGCACTCTCCGGCCAACATGCCCAACTGCAGCAACAGCTCCCAAAGCGAAGGAGCCAGGACCCAAAGACCTAGCTGGCCTGAAGGGCCCACAGGGGGCCCCCAAGCAGCCCCTCTCCATTTGGGTCTGGGGGCTTTCGTTGGGCGGCAACCTGGGAGATTCCTGCAAGGTTGCAGTTCGCGGCCCGAGAAGCACTCTCCGGCCAACATGCCCAACTGCAGCAACAGCTCCCAAACTGAATGAGCCAGGACAGAAAGACCTAGTTGGCCTGAAGGGCCCCCAGGGTGCCCCCAAGCAGCCCCTCTCCATTTGGGTCTGGGGGCTTTCGTTGGGCCGGGAACCTGGGAGATTCCTGCAAGGTTGCAGTTCGCGGCCCGAGAAGCACTCTCCGGACAACATGCCCAACTGCAGCAACAGCTCCCAAAGCGAAGGAGCCAGGACCCAAAGACCTAGCTGGCCTGAAGGGCCCCCAGGGGGCCCCCAAGCAGCCCCTCTCCATTTGGGTCTGGGGGCTTTAGTTGGGCCGGGAACCTGGGAGGTACCTGCAAGGTTGCAGTTCGCGGCCGGAGAGGCACTCTCCGGCCAACATGCCCAACTGCAGCAACAGCTCCCAAAGCGAAGGAGCCAGGACCCAAAGACCTAGCTGGCCTGAAGGGCCCCCAGGGGGCCCCCAAGCAGCCCCTCTCCATTTGGGTCTGGGGGCTTTCGTTGGGCGGCAACCTGGGAGATTCCTGCAAGGTTGCAGTTCGCGGCCCGAGAAGCACTCTCCGGCCAACATGCCCAACTGCAGCAACAGCTCCCAAACTGAATGAGCCAGGACTGAAAGACCTAGTTGGCCTGAAGGGCCCCCAGGGGGCCCCCAAGCAGCCCCTCTCCATTTGGGTCTGGGGGCTTTCGTTGGGCCGGGAACCTGGGAGATTCCTGCAAGGTTGCAGTTCGCGGCCCGAGAAGCACTCTCCGGCCAACATGCCCAACTGCAGCAACAGCTCCCAAAGCGAAGGAGCCAGGACCCAAAGACCTAGCTGGCCTGAAGGGCCCCCAGGGGGCCCCCAAGCAGCCCCTCTCCATTTGGGTCTGGGGGCTTTAGTTGGGCCGGGAACCTGGGAGGTACCTGCAAGGTTGCAGTTCGCGGCCGGACAGGCACTCTCGGGCCAACATGCCCAACTGCAGCAACAGCTCCCAAAGCGAAGGAGCCAGGACCCAAAGACCTAGCTGGCCTGAAGGGCCCCCAGGGGGCCCCCAAGCAGCCCCTCTCCATTTGGGTCTGGGGGCTTTCGTTGGGCCGGGAACCTGGGAGATTCCTGCAAGGTTGCAGTTCGCGGCCCGAGAAGCACTCTCCGGCCAACATGCCCAACTGCAGCAACAGCTCCCAAACTGAATGAGCCAGGACAGAAAGATCTAGTTGGCCTGAAGGGCCCCCAGGGTGCCCCCAAGCAGCCCCTCTCCATTTGGGTCTGGGGGCTTTCGTTGGGCCGGGAACCTGGGAGATTCCTGCAAGGTTGCAGTTCGCGGCCCGAGAAGCACTCTCCGGACAACATGCCCAACTGCAGCAACAGCTCCCAAAGCGAAGGAGCCAGGACCCAAAGACCTAGCTGGCCTGAAGGGCCCCCAGGGGGCCCCCAAGCAGCCCCTCTCCATTTGGGTCTGGGGGCTTTAGTTGGGTCGGGAACCTGGGAGGTACCTGCAAGGTTGCAGTTCGCGGCCGGAGAGGCACTCTCGGGCCAACATGCCCAACTGCAGCAACAGCTCCCAAAGCGAAGGAGCCAGGACCCAAAGACCTAGCTGGCCTGAAGGGCCCCCAGGGGGCCCCCAAGCAGCCCCTCTCAATTTGGGTCTGGGGGCTTTCGTTGGGCCGGGAACCTGGGAGATTCCTGCAAGGTTGCAGTTCGCGGCCCGAGAAGCACTCTCCGGCCAACATGCCCAACTGCAGCAACAGCTCCCAAACTTAATGAGCCAGGACAGAAAGACCTAGCTGGCCTGAAGGGCCCCCAGGGTGCCCCCAAGCAGCCCCTCTCCATTTGGGTCTGGGGGCTTTCGTTGGGCCGGGAACCTGGGAGATTCCTGCAAGGTTGCAGTTCGCGGCCCGAGAAGCACTCTCCGGACAACATGCCCAACTGCAGCAACAGCTCCCAAAGCGAAGGAGCCAGGACCCAAAGACCTAGCTGGCCTGAAGGGCCCCCAGGGGGCCCCCAAGCAGCCCCTCTCCATTTGGGTCTGGGGGCTTTCGTTGGGCCGGGAACCTGGGAGGTACCTGCAAGGTTGCAGTTTGCGGCCCGAGAAGCACTCTCCGGCCAACATGCCCAATATCCAGCAACAGCTCCCAAAGCGAAGGAGCCAGGACCCAAAGACCTAGGTGACCTGAAGGGCCCCCATGGGGCCCCAAGCAGCCCCTCTCCATTTGGGTCTGGGGGCTTTCGTTGGGCCGGGAACCTGGGAGATTCCTGCAAGGTTGCAGTTCGCGGCCCGAGAAGCACTCTCCGGCCAACATGCCCAACGTCCAGCAACAGCTCCCAAAGCGAAGGAGCCAGAACCCAAAGACCTAGCTGGCCTGAGGTGCCCCCAGGGGGCCCCCAAGCAGCCCCTCTCCATTTGGGTCTGGGGGCTTTCGTTGGGCCGGGAACCTGGGAGATTCATGCAAGGTTGCAGTTCGCGGCCCGAGAAGCACTCTCCGGCCAACATGCCCAACTGCAGCAACAGCTCCCAAAGCGAAGGAGCCAGGACCCAAAGACCTAGCTGGCCTGAAGGGCCCCCAAGGGGCCCCCAAGCAGCCCCTCTCAATTTGGGTCTGGGGGCATTCGTTGGGCCGGGAACCTGGGATATACCTGCAAGGTTGCAGTTGGCGGCCCGAGAAGCACTCTCCGGACAACATGCCCAACTGCAGCAACAGCTCCCAAAGCGAAGGAGCCAGAACCCAAAGACCTAGCTGGCCTGAAGGGCCCCCAGGGGGCCCCCAAACAGCCCCTCTCCATTTGGGTCTGGGGGCTTTCGTTGGGCCGGGAACCTGGGAGGTACCTGCAAGGTTGCAGTTGGCGGCCCAAGAAGCACTCTACGGCCAACATGCCCAACGACCAGCTACAGCTCTGAAACCGAAGAAGCCAGGACCCAAAGACCTATCTGGCCTGGAGGGCCTCCATGGGGCCCCAAGCAGCCCCTCTCCATTTGGGTCTGGGGGCTTTCGTTGGGCCGGGAACCTGGGAGGTACCTACAAGGTTGCAGTTTGCGGCCCGAGAAGCACTCTCCGGCCAACATGCCCAATATCCAGCAACAGCTCCCAAAGCGAAGGAGCCAGGACCCAAAGACCTAGGTGGCCTGAAGGGCCCCCATGGGGCCCCAAGCAGCCCCTATCCATTTGGGTCTGGGGGCTTTCGTTGGGCCGGGAACCTGGGAGATTCCTGCAAGGTTGCAGTTCGCGGCCCGAGAAGCACTCTCCGGCCAACATGCCCAACGTCCAGCAACAGCTCCCAAAGCGAAGGAGCCAGAACCCAAAGACCTAGCTGGCCTGAGGTGCCCCCAGGGGGCCCCCAAGCAGCCCCTCTCAATTTGGGTCTGGGGGCTTTCGTTGGGCCGGGAACCTGGGAGATTCATGCAAGGTTGCAGTTCGCGGCCCGAGAAGCACTCTCCGGACAACATGCCCAACTGCAGCAACAGCTCCCAAAGCGAAGGAGCCAGGACCCAAAGACCTAGCTGGCCTGAAGGGCCCCCAGGGGGCCCCCAAGCAGCCCCTCTCAATTTGGGTCTGGGGGCTTTCGTTGGGCCGGGAACCTGGGATATACCTGCAAGGTTGCAGTTGGCGGCCCGAGAAGCACTCTCCGGCCAACATGCCCAACTGCAGCAACAGCTCCCAAAGCGAAGGAGCCAGGACCCAAAGACCTAGCTGGCCTGAAGGGCCCCCAGGGGGCCCCCAAGCAGCCCCTCTCCATTTGGGTCTGGGGGCTTTCGTTGGGCCGGGAACCTGGGAGGTACCTGCAAGGTTGCAGTTCGCGGCCGGAGAGGCACTCTCGGGCCAACATGCCCAACTGCAGCAACAGCTCCCAAAGCGAAGGAGCCAGGACCCAAAGACCTAGCTGGCCTGAAGGGCCCCCAGGGGGCCCCCAAGCAGCCCCTCTCAATTTGGGTCTGGGGGCTTTCGTTGGGGCGGGAACCTGGGAGATTCCTGCAAGGTTGCAGTTCTCGGCCCGAGAAGCACTCTCCGGCCAACATGCCCAACTGCAGCAACAGCTCCCAAAGCGAAGGAGCCAGGACCCAAAGACCTAGCTGGCCTGAAGGGCCCCCAGGGGGCCCCCAAGCAGCCCCTCTCAATTTGGGTCTGGGGGCTTTCGTTGGGCATGTAACCTGAGAGGTACCAGCAAGTTTGCAGTTGGCGGCCCGAGAAGCACTCTCCGGCCAACATGCCCAACGTCCACCAACAGCTCCAAAACAGAAGGAACCAGGACCCAAAGACCTAGCTGGCCTGGAGAGTCCCCAGGTGGCTCGCAAGCAGCCCACTTCAATTTGGGTCTGGGGGCTTTCGTTGGGCCGGGAACCTGGGATATACCTGCAAGGTTGCAGTTCGCGGCCCGAGAAGCACTCTCCGGCCAACATGCCCAACTGCAGCAACAGCTCCCAAACCGAAGTAGCCAGGACCCAAAGACGTAGTTGACCTTAAGGGACCCCAGGGGGCCCACAAACAGCCCCTCTCAATTTGGGTCTGGGGGCTTTCGTTGGGCCGGGAACCTGGGAGGTACCTGCAAGGTTGCAGTTGGCGGCCCGAGAAGCACTCTCCGGCCAACATGCCCAACGTACAGCAACAGCTCCCAAAGCGAAGGAGCCAGAACCCAAAGACCTAGCTGGCCTGAAGTGCCCCCAGGGGGCCCCCAAGCAGCCCCTCTCCATTTGGGTCTGGGGGCTTTCGTTGGGCCGGGAACCTGGGAGGAACCTGCAAGGTTGCAGTTCGCGGCCCGAGAAGCACTCTCCGGCCAACATGCCCAACTGCAGCAACAGCTCCCAAACCGAAGTAGCCAGGACCCAAGGACGTACTTGGCCTCAAGGGACCCCAGGGGGCCCCCAAACAGCCCCTCTCAATTTGGGTCTGGGGGCTTTCGTTGGGCCGGGAACCTGGGAGGTACCTGCAGGGTTGCAGTTCGCGGCCCGAGAAGCACTCTCCGGCCAACATGCCCAACTGCAGCAACAGCTCCCAAAGCGAAGGAGCCAGGACCCAAAGACCTAGCTGGCCTGAAGGGCCCCCAGGGGGCCCCCAAGCAGCCCCTCTCAATTTGGGTCTGGGGGCTTTCGTTGGCCTGGGAACCTGGGATATTCCTGCAAGGTTGCAGTTCGCGGCCCGAGAAGCACTCTCCGGCCAACATGCCCAACTGCAGCAACAGCTCCCAAAGCGAAGGAGCCAGGACCCAAAGACCTAGCTGGCCTGAAGGGCCCCCAGGGGGCCCCCAAGCAGCCCCTCTCCATTTGGGTCTGGGGGCTTTCGTTGGGCCGGGAACCTGGGAGGTACCTGCAAGGTTGCAGTTCGCGGCCGGAGAGGCACTCTCCGGCCAACATGCCCAACTGCAGCAACAGCTCCCAAAGCGAAGGAGCCAGGACCCAAAGACCTAGCTGGCCTGAAGGGCCCCCAGGGGGCCCCCAAGCAGCCCCTCTCCATTTGGGTCTGGGGGCTTTCGTTGGGCGGCAACCTGGGAGATTCCTGCAAGGTTGCAGTTCGCGGCCCGAGAAGCACTCTCCGGCCAACATGCCCAACTGCAGCAACAGCTCCCAAACTGAATGAGCCAGGACTGAAAGACCTAGTTGGCCTGAAGGGCCCCCAGGGGGCCCCCAAGCAGCCCCTCTCCATTTGGGTCTGGGGGCTTTCGTTGGGCCGGGAACCTGGGAGATTCCTGCAAGGTTGCAGTTCGCGGCCCGAGAAGCACTCTCCGGCCAACATGCCCAACTGCAGCAACAGCTCCCAAAGCGAAGGAGCCAGGACCCAAAGACCTAGCTGGCCTGAAGGGCCCACAGGGGGCCCCCAAGCAGCCCCTCTCCATTTGGGTCTGGGGGCTTTCGTTGGGCGGCAACCTGGGAGATTCCTGCAAGGTTGCAGTTCGCGGCCCGAGAAGCACTCTCCGGCCAACATGCCCAACTGCAGCAACAGCTCCCAAACTGAATGAGCCAGGACAGAAAGACCTAGTTGGCCTGAAGGGCCCCCAGGGTGCCCCCAAGCAGCCCCTCTCCATTTGGGTCTGGGGGCTTTCGTTGGGCCGGGAACCTGGGAGATTCCTGCAAGGTTGCAGTTCGCGGCCCGAGAAGCACTCTCCGGACAACATGCCCAACTGCAGCAACAGCTCCCAAAGCGAAGGAGCCAGGACCCAAAGACCTAGCTGGCCTGAAGGGCCCCCAGGGGGCCCCCAAGCAGCCCCTCTCCATTTGGGTCTGGGGGATTTAGTTGGGCCGGGAACCTGGGAGGTACCTGCAAGGTTGCAGTTCGCGGCCGGAGAGGCACTCTCCGGCCAACATGCCCAACTGCAGCAACAGCTCCCAAAGCGAAGGAGCCAGGACCCAAAGACCTAGCTGGCCTGAAGGGCCCCCAGGGGGCCCCCAAGCAGCCCCTCTCCATTTGGGTCTGGGGGCTTTCGTTGGGCGGCAACCTGGGAGATTCCTGCAAGGTTGCAGTTCGCGGCCCGAGAAGCACTCTCCGGCCAACATGCCCAACTGCAGCAACAGCTCCCAAACTGAATGAGCCAGGACTGAAAGACCTAGTTGGCCTGAAGGGCCCCCAGGGGGCCCCCAAGCAGCCCCTCTCCATTTGGGTCTGGGGGCTTTCGTTGGGCCGGGAACCTGGGAGATTCCTGCAAGGTTGCAGTTCGCGGCCCGAGAAGCACTCTCCGGACAACATGCCCAACTGCAGCAACAGCTCCCAAAGCGAAGGAGCCAGGACCCAAAGACCTAGCTGGCCTGAAGGGCCCCCAGGGGGCCCCCAAGCAGCCCCTCTCCATTTGGGTCTGGGGGCTTTAGTTGGGCCGGGAACCTGGGAGGTACCTGCAAGGTTGCAGTTCGCGGCCGGAGAGGCACTCTCCGGCCAACATGCCCAACTGCAGCAACAGCTCCCAAAGCGAAGGAGCCAGGACCCAAAGACCTAGCTGGCCTGAAGGGCCCCCAGGGGGCCCCCAAGCAGCCCCTCTCCATTTGGGTCTGGGGGCTTTCGTTGGGCGGCAACCTGGGAGATTCCTGCAAGGTTGCAGTTCGCGGCCCGAGAAGCACTCTCCGGCCAACATGCCCAACTGCAGCAACAGCTCCCAAACTGAATGAGCCAGGACAGAAAGACCTAGTTGGCCTGAAGGGCCCCCAGGGTGCCCCCAAGCAGCCCCTCTCCATTTGGGTCTGGGGGCTTTCGTTGGGCCGGGAACCTGGGAGATTCCTGCAAGGTTGCAGTTCGCGGCCCGAGAAGCACTCTCCGGACAACATGCCCAACTGCAGCAACAGCTCCCAAAGCGAAGGAGCCAGGACCCAAAGACCTAGCTGGCCTGAAGGGCCCCCAGAGGGCCCCCAAGCAGCCCCTCTCCATTTGGGTCTGGGGGCTTTAGTTGGGCCGGGAACCTGGGAGGTACCTGCAAGGTTGCAGTTCGCGGCGGGAGAAGCACTCTCCGGCCAACATGCCCAACTGCAGCAACAGCTCCCAAAGCGAAGGAGCCAGGACCCAAAGACCTAGCTGGCCTGAAGGGCCCCCAGGGGGCCCCCAAGCAGCCCCTCTCAATTTGGGTCTGGGGGCTTTCGTTGGGCCGGGAACCTGGGAGATTCCTGCAAGGTTGCAGTTCGCGGCCCGAGAAGCACTCTCCGGCCAACATGCCCAACTGCAGCAACAGCTCCCAAACTGAATGAGCCAGGACAGAAAGACCTAGCTGGCCTGAAGGGCCCCCAGGGTGCCCCCAAGCAGCCCCTCTCCATTTGGGTCTGGGGGCTTTCGTTGGGCCGGGAACCTGGGAGATTCCTGCAAGGTTGCAGTTCGCGGCCCGAGAAGCACTCTCCGGCCAACATGCCCAACTGCAGCAACAGCTCCCAAAGCGAAGGAGCCAGGACCCAAAGACCTAGCTGGCCTGAAGGGCCCCCAGGGGGCCCCCAAGCAGCCCCTCTCAATTTGGGTCTGGGGGCATTCGTTGGGCCGGGAACCTGGGATATACCTGCAAGGTTGCAGTTGGCGGCCCGAGAAGCACTCTCCGGCCAACATGCCCAACTGCAGCAACAGCTCCCAAAGCGAAGGAGCCAGGACCCAAAGACCTAGCTGGCCTGAAGGGCCCCCAGGGGGCCCCCAAGCAGCCCCTCTCCATTTGGGTCTGGGGGCTTTCGTTGGGCCGGGAACCTGGGAGATTCCTGCAAGGTTGCAGTTCGCGGCCGGAGAAGCACTCTCCGGCCAACATGCCCAATGTCCAACAACAGCTCCCAAAGCGAAGGAGCCAGGACCCAAAGACCTAGCTGGCCTGAAGGGCCCCCAGGGGGCCCCCAAGCAGCCCCTCTCAATTTGGGTCTGGGGGCTTTCGTTGGGCCGGGAACCTGGGAGATTCCTGCAAGGTTGCAGTTCGCGGCGGGAGAAGCACTCTCCGGCCAACATGCCCAACTGCAGCAACAGCTCCCAAAGCGAAGGAGCCAGGACCCAAAGACCTAGCTGGCCTGAAGTGCCCCCAGGGGGCCCCCAAGCAGCCCCTCTCCATTTGGGTCTGGGGGCTTTCGTTGGGCCGGGAACCTGGGAGATTCCTGCAAGGTTGCAGTTCGCGGCCCGAGAAGCACTCTCCGGACAACATGCCCAACTGCAGCAACAGCTCCCAAAGCGAAGGAGCCAGGACCAAAAGACCTAGCTGGCCTGAAGGGCCCCCAGGGGACCCCCAAGCAGCCCCTCTCCATTTGGGTCTGGGGGCTTTCGTTGGGCCGGGAACCTTGGAGGTACCTGCAAGGTTGCAGTTTGCGGCCCTAGAAGCACTCTCCGGCCAACATGCCCAATATCCAGCAACAGCTCCCAAAGCGAAGGAGCCAGGACCCAAAGACCTAGGTGGCCTGAAGGGCCCCCATGGGGCCCCAAGCAGCCCCTCTCCATTTGGGTCTGGGGGCTTTCGTTGTGCCGGGAACCTGGGAGATTCCTGCAAGGTTGCAGTTCGCGGCCCGAGAAGCACTCTCCGGCCAACATGCCCAACGTCCAGCAACAGCTCCCAAAGCGAAGGAGCCAGAACCCAAAGACCTAGCTGGCCTGAGGTGCCCCCAGGGGGCCCCCAAGCAGCCCCTCTCAATTTGGGTCTGGGGGCTTTCGTTGGGCCGGGAACCTGGGAGATTCATGCAAGGTTGCAGTTCGCGGCCCGAGAAGCACTCTCCGGCCAACATGCCCAACTGCAGCAACAGCTCCCAAAGCGAAGGAGCCAGGACCCAAAGACCTAGCTGGCCTGAAGGGCCCCCAGGGGGCCCCCAAACAGCCCCTCTCAATTTGGGTCTGGGGGCATTCGTTGGGCCGGGAACCTGGGATATACCTGCAAGGTTGCAGTTGGCGGCCCGAGAAGCACTCTCCGGCCAACATGCCCAACTGCAGCAACAGCTCCCAAAGCGAAGGAGCCAGGACCCAAAGACCTAGCTGGCCTGAAGGGCCCCCAGGGGGCCCCCAAGCAGCCCCTCTCCATTTGGGTCTGGGGGCTTTCGTTGGGCCGGGAACCTGGGAGATTCCTGCAAGGTTGCAGTTCGCGGCCGGAGAAGCACTCTCCGGCCAACATGCCCAATGTCCAACAACAGCTCCCAAACCCAAGGAGCCAGGACCCAAAGACCTAGCTGGCCTGAAGTGCCCCCAGGGGGCCCCCAAGCAGCCCCTCTCAATTTGGGTCTGGGGGCTTTCGTTGGGCCGGGAACCTGGGAGATTCCTGCAAGGTTGCAGTTCGCGGCGGGAGAAGCACTCTCCGGCCAACATGCCCAACTGCAGCAACAGCTCCCAAAGCGAAGGAGCCAGGACCCAAAGACCTAGCTGGCCTGAAGGGCCCCCAGGGGGCCCCCAACCAGCCCCTCTCCATTTGGGTCTGGGGGCTTTCGTTGGGCCGGGAACCTGGGAGGTACCTGCAAGGTTGCAGTTGGCGGCCCGAGAAGCACTCTCCGGACAACATGCCCAACGACCAGCTACAGCTCTGAAACCGAAGAAGCCAGGACCCAAAGACCTATCTGGCCTGCAGGGCCCCCATGGGGCCCCAAGCAGCCCCTCTCCATTTGGGTCTGGGGGCTTTCGTTGGGCCGGGAACCTGGGAGGTACCTGCAAGTTTGCAGTTGGCAGCCCGAGAAGCACTCTCCGGCCAACATGCCCAACGTCCACCAACAGCTCCAAAACAGAAGGAACCAGGACCCAAAGAAATAGCTGGCCTGGAGAGTCCCCAGGTGACCCGCAAGCAGCCCCTTTCAATTTGGGTCTGGGGGCTTTCGTTGTGCATGGAACCTGAGAGGTACCTGCAAGTTTGCAGTTCGCGGCCCGAGAAGCACTCTCCGGCCAACATGCCCAACTGCAGCAACAGCTCCAAAACCGAAGTAGCCAGGACCCAAAGACGTAGTTGGCCTGAAGGGACCCCAGGGGGCCCCCAAACAGCCCCTCTCAATTTGGGTCTGGGGGCTTTCGTTGGGCCGGGAACCTGGGAGGTACCTGCAAGGTTGCAGGTCGCGGCCCGAGAAGCACTCTCCGGCCAACATGCCCAACGTCCAGCAACAGCTCCCAAACCGAAGGAGCCAGAACCCAAAGACCTAGCTGGCCTGAAGTGCCCCCAGGGGGCACCCAAGCAGCCCCTCTCAATTTGGGTCTGGGGGCTTTCGTTGGGCCGGGAACCTGGGAGATTCATGCAAGGTTGCAGTTCGCGGCCCGAGAAGCACTCTCCGGCCAACATGCCCAACTGCAGCAACAGCTCCCAAAGCGAAGGAGCCAGGACCCAAAGACCTAGCTGGCCTGAAGGGCCCCCAGGGGGCCCCCAAGCAGCCCCTCTCCATTTGGGTCTGGGGGCTTTCGTTGGGCCGGGAACCTGGGAGATTCCTGCAAGGTTGCAGTTCGCGGCCCGAGAAGCACTCTCCGGACAACATGCCCAACTGCAGCAACAGCTCCCAAAGCGAAGGAGCCAGGACCAAAAGACCTAGCTGGCCTGAAGGGCCCCCAGGGGACCCCCAAGCAGCCCCTCTCCATTTGGGTCTGGGGGCTTTCGTTGGGCCGGGAACCTTGGAGGTACCTGCAAGGTTGCAGTTTGCGGCCCGAGAAGCACTCTCCGGCCAACATGCCCAATATCCAGCAACAGCTCCCAAAGCGAAGGAGCCAGGACCCAAAGACCTAGGTGGCCTGAAGGGCCCCCATGGGGCCCCAAGCAGCCCCTCTCCATTTGGGTCTGGGGGCTTTCGTTGGGCCGGGAACCTGGGAGATTCCTGCAAGGTTGCAGTTCGCGGCCCGAGAAGCACTCTCCGGCCAACATGCCCAACGTCCAGCAACAGCTCCCAAAGCGAAGGAGCCAGAACCCAAAGACCTAGCTGGCCTGAGGTGCCCCCAGGGGGCCCCCAAGCAGCCCCTCTCAATTTGGGTCTGGGGGCTTTCGTTGGGCCGGGAACCTGGGAGATTCATGCAAGGTTGCAGTTCGCGGCCCGAGAAGCACTCTCCGGCCAACATGCCCAACTGCAGCAACAGCTCCCAAAGCGAAGGAGCCAGGACCCAAAGACCTAGCTGGCCTGAAGGGCCCCCAGGGGGCCCCCAAGCAGCCCCTCTCCATTTGGGTCTGGGGGCATTCGTTGGGCCGGGAACCTGGGATATACCTGCAAGGTTGCAGTTGGCGGCCCGAGAAGCACTCTCCGGCCAACATGCCCAACTGCAGCAACAGCTCCCAAAGCGAAGGAGCCAGGACCCAAAGACCTAGCTGGCCTGAAGGGCCCCCAGGGGGCCCCCAAGCAGCCCCTCTCCATTTGGGTCTGGGGGCTTTCGTTGGGCCGGGAACCTGGGAGATTCCTGCAAGGTTGCAGTTCGCGGCCGGAGAAGCACTCTCCGGCCAACATGCCCAATGTCCAACAACAGCTCCCAAAGCGAAGGAGCCAGGACCCAAAGACCTAGCTGGCCTGAAGTGCCCCCAGGGGGCCCCCAAGCAGCCCCTCTCAATTTGGGTCTGGGGGCTTTCGTTGGGCCGGGAACCTGGGAGATTCCTGCAAGGTTGCAGTTCGCGGCGGGAGAAGCACTCTCCGGCCAACATGCCCAACTGCAGCAACAGCTCCCAAAGCGAAGGAGCCAGGACCCAAAGACCTAGCTGGCCTGAAGGGCCCCCAGGGGGCCCGCAAGGAGCCCCTTTCAATTTGGGTCTGGGGGCTTTCGTTGGGCCGGGAACCTGGGAGGTACCTGCAAGGTTGCAGTTGGCGGCCCGAGAAGCACTCTCCGGACAACATGCCCAACGACCAGCTACAGCTCTGAAACCGAAGAAGCCAGGACCCAAAGACCTATCTGGCCTGCAGGGCCCCCATGGGGCCCCAAGCAGCCCCTCTCCATTTGGGTCTGGGGGCTTTCGTTGGGCCGGGAACCTGGGAGGTACCTGCAAGTTTGCAGTTGGCAGCCCGAGAAGCACTCTCCGGCCAACATGCCCAACGTCCACCAACAGCTCCAAAACAGAAGGAACCAGGACCCAAAGAAATAGCTGGCCTGGAGAGTCCCCAGGTGACCCGCAAGCAGCCCCTTTCAATTTGGGTCTGGGGGCTTTCGTTGTGCATGGAACCTGAGAGGTACCTGCAAGTTTGCAGTTCGCGGCCCGAGAAGCACTCTCCGGCCAACATGCCCAACTGCAGCAACAGCTCCAAAACCGAAGTAGCCAGGACCCAAAGACGTAGTTGGCCTGAAGGGACCCCAGGGGGCCCCCAAACAGCCCCTCTCAATTTGGGTCTGGGGGCTTTCGTTGGGCCGGGAACCTGGGAGGTACCTGCAAGGTTGCAGGTCGCGGCCCGAGAAGCACTCTCCGGCCAACATGCCCAACGTCCAGCAACAGCTCCCAAACCGAAGGAGCCAGAACCCAAAGACCTAGCTGGCCTGAAGTGCCCCCAGGGGGCACCCAAGCAGCCCCTCTCAATTTGGGTCTGGGGGCTTTCGTTGGGCCGGGAACCTGGGAGATTCATGCAAGGTTGCAGTTCGCGGCCCGAGAAGCACTCTCCGGCCAACATGCCCAACTGCAGCAACAGCTCCCAAAGCGAAGGAGCCAGGACCCAAAGACCTAGCTGGCCTGAAGGGGCCCCAGGGGGCCCCCAAGCAGCCCCTCTCCATTTGGGTCTGGGGGCTTTCGTTGGGCCGGGAACCTGGGAGATTCCTGCAATGTTGCAGTTCGCGGCCCGAGAAGCACTCTCCGGACAACATGCCCAACGTCCAGCAACAGCTCCCAAACCGAAGGAGCCAGGACCCAAAGACCTAGCTGGCCTGAAGGGCCCCCAGGGGGCCCCCAAACAGCCCCTCTCCATTTGGGTCTGGGGGCTTTCGTTGGGCCGGGAACCTGGGAGGTACCTGCAAGGTTGCAGTTCTCAGCCCGAGAAGCACTCTCCGGCCAACATGCCCAACTGCAGCAACAGCTCCCAAAGCGAAGGAGCCAGGACCCAAAGACCTAGCTGGCCTGAAGTGCCCCCAGGGGGCCCCCAAGCAGCCCCTCTCCATTTGGGTCTGGGGGCTTTCGTTGGGCCGGGAACCTGGGAGATTCCTGCAAGGTTGCAGTTCGCGGCCGGAGAAGCACTCTCTGGCCAACATGCCCAACGTCCAGCAACAGCTCCCAAACCGAAGGAGCCAGGACCCAAAGACCTAGCTGGCCTGAAGGGCCCACAGGGGGCCCCCAAGCAGCCCCTCTCCATTTGGGTCTGGGGGCTTTCGTTGGGCATGTATACCTGAGAGGTACCTGCAAGGTTAGAGTTCGCGGCCCGAGAAGCACTCTCCGGCCAACATGCCCAACGACCAGCTACAGCTCTGAAACCGAAGAAGCCAGGACCCAAAGACCTATCTGGCCTGGAGGGCCCCCAGGGGGCCCCCAAGCAGCCCCTCTCCATTTGGGTCTGGGGGCTTTCGTTGGGCCGGGAACCTGGGAGGTACCTGCAAGTTTGCAGTTGGCGGCCCGAGAAGCACTCTCCGGCCAACATGCCCAACGTCCACCAACAGCTCCAAAACAGAAGGAAACAGGACCCAAAGACCTATCTGGCCTGAAGGGCCCCCAGGGGGCCCCCAAGCAGCCCCTCTCAATTTGGGTCTGGGGGCTTTCGTTGGGCCGGGAACCTGGGAGGTACATGCAAGTTTGCAGTTCGCGGCCCGAGAAGCACTCTCCGGCCAACATGCCCAACTGCAGCAACAGCTCCCAAACCGAAGTAGCCAGGACCCAAAGACGTACTTGGCCTGAAGGGACCCCAGGGGGCCCCCAAACAGCCCCTCTCAATTTGGGTCTGGGGGCTTTCGTTGGGCCGGGAACCTGGGAGGTACCTGCAAGGTTGCAGTTCGCAGCCCGAGAAGCACTCTCCGGCCAACATGCCCAACGTCCAGCAACAGCTCCCAAACCGAAGGAGCCAGGACCCAAAGACCTAGCTGGCCTGAAGGGCCCCCAGGGGGCCCCCAAGCAGCCCCTCTCAATTTGGGTCTGGGGGCTTTCGTTGGGCCGGGAACCTGGGAGATTCCTGCAAGGTTGCAGTTCGCGGCCCGAGAAGCACTCTCCGGACAACATGCCCAACTGCAGCAACAGCTCCCAAAGCGAAGGAGCCAGGACCCAAAGACCTAGCTGGCCTGAAGGGCCCCCAGGGGGCCCCCAAGCAGCCCCTCTCAATTTGGGTCTGGGGGCTTTCGTTGGGCCGGGAACCTGGGAGATTCCTGCAAGGTTGCAGTTCGCGGCCCGAGAAGCACTCTCCGGCCAACATGCCCAACTGCAGCAACAGCTCCCAAACTGAATGAGACAGGACCCAAAGACCTAGCTGGCCTGAAGGGCCCCCAGGGGGCCCCCAAGCAGCCCCTCTCAATTTGGGTCTGGGGGCTTTCGTTGGGCCGGGAACCTGGGAGGTACCTGCAAGATTGCAGTTCTCAGCCCGAGAAGCACTCTCCGGACAACATGCCCAACTGCAGCAACAGCTCCCAAAGCGAAGGAGCCAGGACCCAAAGACCTAGCTGGCCTGAAGGGCCCCCAGGGTCCCCCAAGCAGCCCCTCTCCATTTGGGTCTGGGGGCTTTCGTTGGGCCGGGAACCTGGGAGATTCCTGCAAGTTTGCAGTTCGCGGCCCGAGAAGCACTCTCCGGCCAACATGCCCAACTGCAGCAACAGCTCCCAAAGCGAAGGAACCAGGACCCAAAGACCTAGCTGGCCTGAAGGGCCCCCAGGGGGCCCCCAAGCAGCCCCTCTCCATTTGGGTCTGGGGGCTTTCGTTGGGCCGGGAACCTGGGAGATTCCTGCAAGGTTGCAGTTCGCGGCCCGAGAAGCACTCTCCGGCCAACATGCCCAACTGCAGCAACAGCTCCCAAACTGAATGAGCCAGGACAGAAAGACCTAGCTGGCCTGAAGGGCCCCCAGGGGGCCCCCAAGCAGCCCCTCTCCATTTGGGTCTGGGGGCTTTTGTTGGGCCGGGAACCTTGGAGATTCCTGCAAGGTTGCAGTTCGCGGCCCGAGAAGCACTCTCCGGCCAACATGCCCAACTGCAGCAACAGCTCCCAAACCGAAGGAGCCAGGACCCAAAGACCTAGCTGGCCTGAAGGGCCCCCAGGGGGCCCCCAAGCAGCCCCTCTCCATTTGGGTCTGGGGGCTTTCGCTGGACATGTATACCTGAGAGGTACCTGCAAGGTTAGAGTTCGCGGCCCGAGAAGCACTCTCCGGCCAACATGCCCAACGACCAGCTACAGCTCTGAAACCGAAGAAGTCAGGACCCAAAGACCTATCTGGCCTGGAGGGTCCCCAGGGTGCCCCCAAGCAGCCCCTCTCCATTTGGGTCTGGGGGCTTTCGTTGGGCCGGGAACCTGGGAGGTACCTGCAAGGTTGCAGTTGGCGGCCCGAGAAGCACTCTCCGGCCAACATGCCCAACGTCCAGCAACAGCTCCAAAACAGAAGGAAACAGGACCCAAAGAAATAGCTGGCCTGAAGGGCCCCCAGGGGGCCCCCAAGCAGCCCCTTTCAATTTGGGTCTGGGGGCTTTCGTTGGGCCGGGAACCTGGGAGGAACCTGCAAGTTTGCAGTTCGCGGCCCGAGAAGCACTCTCCGGCCAACATGCCCAACTGCAGCAACAGCTCCCAAACCGAAGTAGCCAGGACCCAAAGACGTACTTGGCCTGAAGGGACCCCAGGGGGCCCCCAAACAGCCCCTCTCAATTTGGGTCTGGGGGCTTTCGTTGGGCCGGGAACCTGGGAGGTACCTGCAAGGTTGCAGTTCGCGGCCCGAGAAGCACTCTCCGGCCAACATGCCCAACTGCAGCAACAGCTCCCAAACCGAAGGAGCCAGGACCCAAAGACCTAGCTGGCCTGAAGGGCCCCCAGGGGGCCCCCAACCAGCCCCTCTCCATTTGGGTCTGGGGGCTTTCGTTGGGCCGGGAACCTGGGAGGTACCTGCAAGGTTGCAGTTCGCGGCCCGAGAAGCACTCTCCGGCCAACATGCCCAACGACCAGCTACAGCTCTGAAACCGAAGAAGCCAGGACCCAAAGACCTATCTGGCCTGGAGGGCCCCCAGGGGGCCCCCAAGCAGCCCCTCTCCATTTGGGTCTGGGGGCTTTCGTTGGGCATGGAACCTGAGAGGTACCTGCAAGTTTGCAGTTGGCGGCCAGAGAAGCACTCTCCGGCCAACTTGACCAACGTCCACCAACAGCTCCAAAACAGAAGGAACCAGTACCCAAAGAAATAGCTGGCCTGAAGTGCCCCCAGGGGGCCCCCAAGCAGCCCCTCTCAATTTGGGTCTGGGGGCTTTCGTTGGGCCGGGAACCTGGGAGATTCCTGCAAGGTTGCAGTTCGCGGCCCGAGAAGCACTCTCCGGCCAACATGCCCAACTGCAGCAACAGCTCCCAAAGCGAAGGAGCCAGGACCCAAAGACCTAGCTGGCCTGAAGGGCCCCCAGGGGGCCCCCAAGCAGCCCCTCTCAATTTGGGTCTGGGGGCTTTCGTTGGGCCGGGAACCTGGGAGATTCCTGCAAGGTTGCAGTTCGCGGCCCGAGAAGCACTCTCCGGCCAACATGCCCAACTGCAGCAACAGCTCCCAAAGCGAAGGAACCAGGACCCAAAGACCTAGCTGGCCTGAAGGGCCCCCAGGGGGCCCCCAAGCAGCCCCTCTCCATTTGGGTCTGGGGGCTTTCGTTGGGCCGGGAACCTGGGAGATTCCTGCAAGGTTGCAGTTCGCGGCCCGAGAAGCACTCTCCGGCCAACATGCCCAACTGCAGCAACAGCTCCCAAACTGAATGAGCCAGGACAGAAAGACCTAGCTGGCCTGAAGGGCCCCCAGGGGGCCCCCAAGCAGCCCCTCTCAATTTGGGTCTGGGGGCTTTCGTTGGGCCGGGAACCTGGGAGATTCCTGCAAGGTTGCAGTTCGCGGCCCGAGAAGCACTCTCCGGCCAACATGCCCAACTGCAGCAACAGCTCCCAAAGCGAAGGAGCCAGGACCCAAAGACCTAGCTGGCCTGAAGGGCCCCCAGGGGGCCCCCAAGCAGCCCCTCTCCATTTGGGTCTGGGGGCTTTCGTTGGGCCGGGAACCTGGGAGATTCCTGCAAGGTTGCAGTTCGCGGCCCGAGAAGCACTCTCGGGACAACATGCCCAACTGCAGCAACAGCTCCCAAAGCGAAGGAGCCAGGACCCAAAGACCTAGCTGGCCTGAAGGGCCCCCAGGGGGCCCCCAACCAGCCCCTCTCCATTTGGGTCTGGGGGCTTTCGTTGGGCATGTATACCTGAGAGGTACCTGCAAAGTTAGAGTTCGCGGCCCGAGAAGCACTCTCCGGCCATCATGCCCAACTGCAGCAACAGCTCCCAAAGCGAAGGAGCCAGGACAGAAAGACCTAGCTGGCCTGAAGGGCCCCCAGGGGGCCCCCAAGCAGCCCCTCTCAATTTGGGTCTGGGGGCTTTCTTTGGGCTGGGAACCTGGGAGATTCCTGCAAGGTTGCAGTTCGCGGCCCGAGAAGCACTCTCCGGCCATCATGCACAACTGCAGCAACAGCTCCCAAAGCGAAGGAGCCAGGACCCAAAGACCTAGCTGGCCTGAAGGGCCCCCAGGGGGCCCCCAAGCAGCCCCTCTCCATTTGGGTATGGGCGCTTTCGTTGGGCCGGGAACCTGGGAGGTACCTGCAAGGTTGCAGTTCGCGGCCCGAGAAGCACTCTCCGGCCAACATGCCCAATATCCAGCAACAGCTCCGAAAGCGAAGGAGCCAGGTCCCAAAGACCTAGGTGGCCTGAAGGGCCCCCATGGGGCCCCAAGCAGCCCCTCTCCATTTGGGTCCGGGGGCTTTCGTTGGGCCGGGAACCTGGGAGATTCCTGCAAGGATGCAGTTCGCGGCCCGAGAAGCACTCTCCGGCCAACATGCACAACTGCAGCAACAGCTCCCAAAGCGAAGGAGCCAGGACCCAAAGACCTAGCTGGCCTGAAGGGCCCCCAGGGGGCCCCCAAGCAGCCCCTCTCCATTTGGGTCTGGGGGCTTTCGTTGTGCATGGAACCTGAGAGGTACCTGCAAGTTTGCAGTTGGCGGCCCGAGAGGCACTCTCCGGCCAACATGCCCAACGTCCACCAACAGCTGCAAAAGAGAAGGAACCAGAACCCAAAGAAATAGCTGGCCTGGAGGGTCCCCAGGTGGCCCGCAAGCTGCCCCTTTCAATTTGGGTCTGGGGGCTTTCGTTGGGCCGGGAACCTGGGAGGTACCTGCAAGGTTGCAGTTCGCGGCCCGAGAAGCACTCTCCGGCCAACATGCCCAACTGCAGCAACAGCTCCCAAACCGAAGTAGCCAGGACCCAAAGACGTAGTTGGCCTAATGGGACCCCAGGGGGCCCCCAAGCAGCCCCTCTCAATTTGGGTCTGGGGGCTTTCGTTGGGCCGGGAACCTGGGAGGTACCTGCAAGGTTGCAGTTCGCGGCCCGAGAAGCACTCTCCGGCCAACATGCCCAACGTCCAGCAACAGCTCCCAAACCGAAGGAGCCAGAACCCAAAGACCTAGCTGGCCTGAAGTGCCCCCAGGGGGCCCTCAAGCAGCCCCTCTCCATTTGGGTCTGGGGGCTTTCGTTGGGCCGGGAACCTGGGAGATTCCTGCAAGGTTGCAGTTCGCGGCCCGAGAAGCACTCTCCGGCCAACATGCCCAACTGCAGCAACAGCTCCCAAAGCGAAGGAGCCAGGACCCAAAGACCTAGCTGGCCTGAAGGGCCCCCAGGGGGCCCCCAAGGAGCCCCTCTCAATTTGGGTCTGGGGGCTTTCGTTGGGCCGGGAACCTGGGAGATTCCTGCAAGGTTGCAGTTCGCGGCCCGAGAAGCACTCTCCGGCCAACATGCCCAACTGCAGCAAAAGCTCCCAAAGCGAAGGAGCCAGGACCCAAAGACCTAGCTGGCCTGAAGGGCCCCCAGGGGGCCCCCAAGCAGCCCCTCTCCATTTGGGTCTGGGGGCTTTCGTTGGGCCGGGAACCTGGGAGGTACCTGCAAGGTTGCAGTTCTCAGCCCGAGAAGCACTCTCCGGCCAACATGCCCAACTGCAGCAACAGCTCCCAAAGCGAAGGAGCCAGGACCCAAAGACCTAGCTGGCCTGAAGGGCCCCCAGGGGGCACCCAAGCAGCCCCTCTCCATTTGGGTCTGGGGGCTTTCGTTGGGCATGGAATCTGAGAGGTACCTGCAAGTTTGCAGTTGGCGGCCCGAGAGGCACTCTCCGGCCAACATGCCCAACGTCCACCAACAGCTGCAAAAGAGAAGGAACCAGGACCCAAAGAAATAGCTGGCCTGGAGGGTCCCCAGGTGGCCCGCAAGCTGCCCCTTTCAATTTGGGTCTGGGGGCTTTCGTTGGGCCGGGAACCTGGGAGGTACCTGCAAGGTTGCAGTTCGCGGCCCGAGAAGCACTCTCTGGCCAACATGCCCAACTGCAGCAACAGCTCCCAAACCGAAGTAGCCAGGACCCAAAGACGTAGTTGGCCTGAAGGGCCCCCAGGGGGCCCCCAAGCAGCCCCTCTCCATTTGGGTCTGGGGGCTTTCGTTGGGGCGGGAACCTGGGAGATTCCTGCAAGGTTGCAGTTCGCGGCCCGAGAAGCACTCTCCGGCCAACATGCCCAACTGCAGCAACAGCTCCCAAACTGAATGAGCCAGGACAGAAAGACCTAGCTGGCCTGAAGGGCCCCCAGGGGGCCCACAAGCAGCCCCTTTCAATTTGGGTCTGGGGGCTTTCGTTGGGCCGGGAACCTGGGAGATTCCTGCAAGGTTGCAGTTCGCGACCCGAGAAGCACTCTCCGGCCAACATGCCCAACTGCAGCAACAGCTCCCAAAGCGAAGGAGCCAGGACCCAAAGACCTAGCTGGCCTGAAGGGCCCCCAGGGGGCCCCCAAGCAGCCCCTCTCCATTTGGGTCTGGGGGCTTTCGTTGGGCCGGGAACCTGGGAGGTACCTGCAAGGTTGCAGTTCGCGGCCGGAGAGGCACTCTCCGGCCAACATGCCCAACGTCCACCAACAGCTCCCAAACCGAAGGAGCCAGGACCCAAAGACCTAGCTGGCCTGAAGTGCCCACAGGGGGCCCCCAAGCAGCTCCTCTCAATTTGGGTCTGGGGGTTTTCGTTGGGCCGGGAACCTGGGAGATTCCTGCCAGGTTGAAGTTCGCGGCCCGAGAAGCACTCTCCGGCCAACATGCCCAACTGCAGCAACAGCTCCCAAAGCGAAGGAGCCAGAACCCAAAGACCTAGCTGGCCTGAAGGGCCCCCAGGGGGCCCCCAAGCAGCCCCTCTCCATTTGGGTCTGGGGGCTTTCGTTGGGCCGGGAACCTGGGAGGTACCTGCAAGGTTGCAGTTGGCGGCCCGAGAAGCACTCTCCGGCCAACATGCCCAACGTCCACCAACAGCTCCAAAACAGAAGGAACCAGGACCCAAAGAAATAGGTGGCCTGGAGGGTCCCCAGGTGGCCCGCAAGCAGCCGCTTTCAATTTGGGTCTGGGGGCTTTCGTTGGGCCGGGAACCTGGGAGGTACCTGCCAGGTTGCAGTTCGCGGCCCGAGAAGCACTCTCCGGCCAACATGCACAACTGCAGCAACAGCTCCCAAACTGAATGAGCCAGGACAGAAAGACCTAGCTGGCCTGAAGGGCCCCCAGGGGGCCCCCAAACAGCCCCTCTCAATTTGGGTCTGGGGTCTTTCATTGGGCCGGGAACCTGGGAGGTACCTGCCAGGTTGCAGTTCGCGGCCCGAGAAGCACTCTCCGGCCAACATGCCCAACTGCAGCAACAGCTCCCAAAGCGAAGGAGCCAGGACCCAAAGACCTAGCTGGCCTAAAGGGCCCCCAGGGGGCCCCCAAGCAGCCCCTCTCAATTTGGGTCTGGGGGCTTTCGTTGGGCCGGGAACCTGGGAGATTCCTGCAAGGTTGCAGTTCGCGGCCCGAGAAGCACTCTCCGGCCAACATGCCCAACTGCAGCAACAGCTCCCAAACTGAATGAGCCAGGACCCAAAGACCTAGCTGGCCTGAAGGGCCCACAGGGGGCCCCCAAGCAGCCCCTCTCCATTTGGGTCTGGGGGTTTTCGTTGGGCCGGGAACCTGGGAGATTCCTGCAAGGTTGCAGTTCGCGGCCCGAGAAGCACTCTCCGGCCAACATGCCCAACTGCAGCAACAGCTCCCAAAGCGAAGGAGCCAGGACCCAAAGACCTAGCTGGCCTGAAGGGCCCCCAGGGGGCCCCCAAGCAGCCCCTCTCCATTTGGGTCTGGGGGCTTTCGTTGGGCCGGGAACCTGGGAGGTACCTGCCAGGTTGCAATTCGCGGCCCGAGAAGCACTCTCCGGCCAACATGCCCAACTGCAGCAACAGCTCCCAAACCGAAGGAGCCAGGACCCAAAGACCTAGGTGGCCTGGAGGGCCCCTATGGGGCCCCCAAGCAGCCCCTCTCCATTTGGGTCTGGGGGCTTTCGTTGGGCCGGGAACCTGGGAGATTCCTGCAAGGTTGCAGTTCGCGGCCCGAGAAGCACTCTCCGGCCAACATGCCCAACGTCCAGCAACAGCTCCCAAAGCGAAGGAGCCAGAACCCAAAGACCTAGCTGGCCTGAATGGCCCCCAGGGGGCCCCCAAGCAGCCCCTCTCCATTTGGGTCTGGGGGCTTTCGTTGGGCCGGGAACCTGGGAGGTACCTGCAAGGTTGCAGTTCGCGGCCCGAGAAGCACTCTCCGGCCAACATGCCCAACGACCAGCTACAGCTCTGAAACCGAAGAATCCAGGACTCATAGACCTATCTGGCCTGGAGGGCCCCCAGGGGGCCCCCAAGCAGCCCCTCTCCATTTGGGTCTGGGGGCTTTCGTTGGGCATGGAACCTGAGAGGTACCTGCAAGTTTGAAGTTGGCGGCCCGAGAAGCACTCTCCGGCCAACATGCCAAACATCCAGCAACTGCTCCCAAACCGAAGGAGCCAGAACCTAAAGACCTAGCTTGTCTGAAGGGGCCCCAGAAAGCCCCCAAGCAGCCCCTCTCCATTTGGGTTTGAGGGCTTTCGCTGGGCAGGGAAACTGGGAGGTACCTACAAGGTTGCAGTTCGCGGCCCGAGAAGCACTCTCCGTACAGCATGCCAACATCCAGCAACACCTCCCAAACCGAAGGAGCCAGAACCCAAAGACCTAGCTGGCCTGAGAGCCCCCTGGGGGCCCCCAAGCAGCCCCTCTCAAGTTGGGTCTGGGGATTTCGTTGGGCCGGTAACCTGGGAGGTACCTGCAATGTTGCAGTTCGCGGCCGGAGAGGCACTCTCCGGCCAACATGCCCAACTGCAGCAACAGCTCCCAAACCGAAGGAGCCAGGACACAAAGACCTAGCTGGCCTGAAGGGCCCCCAGGGGGCCCCCAAGCAGCCCCTCTCAATTTGGGTCTGGGGGCTTTCGATGGGCCGGGAACCTGGGAGATTCCTGCAAGGTTGCAATTCGCGGCCCGAGAAGCACTCTCCGGCCAACATGCCCAACTGCAGCAACAGCTCCCAAACTGAATGAGCCAGGACAGAAAGACCTAGCTGGCCTGAAGGGCCCCCAGGGGGCCCCCAAGCAGCCCCTCTCAATTTGGGTCTGGGGGCTTTCGTTGGGCCGGGAACCTGGGAGATTCCTGCAAGGTTGCAGTTCGCGGCCCGAGAAGCACTCTCCGGCCAACATGCCCAACGTCCAGCAACAGCTCCCAAACCGAAGGAGCCAGAACCCAAAGACCTAGCTGGCCTGAAGTGCCCCCAGGGGGCCCCCAAGCAGCCCCTCTCCATTTGGGTCTGGGGGCTTTCGTTGGGGCGGGAACCTGGGAGATTCCTGCAAGGTTGCAGTTCGCGGCCCGAGAAGCACTCTCCGGCCAACATGCACAACTGCAGCAACAGCTGCCAAAGCGAAGGAGCCTGGACCCAAAGACCTAGCTGGCCTGAAGGGCCCCCAGGGGGCCCCCAAGGAGCCCCTCTCAATTTGGGTCTGGGGGCTTTCGTTGGGCCGGGAACCTGGGAGATTCCTGCAAGGTTGCAGTTCGCGGCCCGAGAAGCACTCTCCGGCCAACATGCCCAACTGCAGCAAAAGCTCCCAAAGCGAAGGAGCCAGGACCCAAAGACCTAGCTGGCCTGAAGGGCCCCCAGGGGGCCCCCAAGCAGCCCCTCTCCATTTGGGTCTGGGGGCTTTCGTTGGGCCGGGAACCTGGGAGGTACCTGCAAGGTTGCAGTTCGCGGCCGGAGAGGCACTCTCCGGCCAACATGCCCAACTGCAGCAACAGCTCCCAAACCGAAGGAGCCAGGACCCAAAGACCTAGCTGGCCTGAAGGGCCCCCAGGGGGCCCACAAGCAGCCCCTCTCCATTTGGGTCTGGGGGCTTTCGTTGGGGCGGGAACCTGGGAGATTCCTGCAAGGTTGCAGTTCGCGGCCCGAGAAGCACTCTCCGGCCAACATGCCCAACTGCAGCAACAGCTCCCAAACTGAATGAGCCAGGACAGAAAGACCTAGCTGGCCTGAAGGGCCCCCAGGGGGCCCCCAAGCAGCCCCTTTCAATTTGGGTCTGGGGGCTTTCGTTGGGCCGGGAACCTGGGAGATTCCTGCCAGGTTGAAGTTCGCGGCCCGAGAAGCACTCTCCGGCCAACATGCCCAACTGCAGCAACAGCTCCCAAAGCGAAGGAGCCAGAACCCAAAGACCTAGCTGGCCTGAAGGGCCCCCAGGGGGCCCCCAAGCAGCCCCTCTCCATTTGGGTCTGGGGGCTTTCGTTGGGCCGGGAACCTGGGAGGTACCTGCAAGGTTGCAGTTGGCGGCCCGAGAAGCACTCTCCGGCCAACATGCCCAACGTCCACCAACAGCTCCAAAACAGAAGGAACCAGGACCCAAAGAAATAGGTGGCCTGGAGGGTCCCCAGGTGGCCCGCAAGCAGCCGCTTTCAATTTGGGTCTGGGGGCTTTCGTTGGGCCGGGAACCTGGGAGGTACCTGCCAGGTTGCAGTTCGCGGCCCGAGAAGCACTCTCCGGCCAACATGCACAACTGCAGCAACAGCTCCCAAACTGAATGAGCCAGGACAGAAAGACCTAGCTGGCCTGAAGGGCCCCCAGGGGGCCCCCAAACAGCCCCTCTCAATTTGGGTCTGGGGTCTTTCATTGGGCCGGGAACCTGGGAGGTACCTGCCAGGTTGCAGTTCGCGGCCCGAGAAGCACTCTCCGGCCAACATGCCCAACTGCAGCAACAGCTCCCAAAGCGAAGGAGCCAGGACCCAAAGACCTAGCTGGCCTAAAGGGCCCCCAGGGGGCCCCCAAGCAGCCCCTCTCAATTTGGGTCTGGGGGCTTTCGTTGGGCCGGGAACCTGGGAGATTCCTGCAAGGTTGCAGTTCGCGGCCCGAGAAGCACTCTCCGGCCAACATGCCCAACTGCAGCAACAGCTCCCAAACTGAATGAGCCAGGACCCAAAGACCTAGCTGGCCTGAAGGGCCCACAGGGGGCCCCCAAGCAGCCCCTCTCCATTTGGGTCTGGGGGTTTTCGTTGGGCCGGGAACCTGGGAGATTCCTGCAAGGTTGCAGTTCGCGGCCCGAGAAGCACTCTCCGGCCAACATGCCCAACTGCAGCAACAGCTCCCAAAGCGAAGGAGCCAGGACCCAAAGACCTAGCTGGCCTGAAGGGCCCCCAGGGGGCCCCCAAGCAGCCCCTCTCCATTTGGGTCTGGGGGCTTTCGTTGGGCCGGGAACCTGGGAGGTACCTGCCAGGTTGCAATTCGCGGCCCGAGAAGCACTCTCCGGCCAACATGCCCAACTGCAGCAACAGCTCCCAAAGCGAAGGAGCCAGAACCCAAAGACCTAGCTGGCCTGAATGGCCCCCAGGGGGCCCCCAAGCAGCCCCTCTCCATTTGGGTCTGGGGGCTTTCGTTGGGCCGGGAACCTGGGAGGTACCTGCAAGGTTGCAGTTCGCGGCCCGAGAAGCACTCTCCGGCCAACATGCCCAACGACCAGCTACAGCTCTGAAACCGAAGAATCCAGGACTCATAGACCTATCTGGCCTGGAGGGCCCCCAGGGGGCCCCCAAGCAGCCCCTCTCCATTTGGGTCTGGGGGCTTTCGTTGGGCATGGAACCTGAGAGGTACCTGCAAGTTTGAAGTTGGCGGCCCGAGAAGCACTCTCCGGCCAACATGCCAAACATCCAGCAACTGCTCCCAAACCGAAGGAGCCAGAACCTAAAGACCTAGCTTGTCTGAAGGGGCCCCAGAAAGCCCCCAAGCAGCCCCTCTCAAGTTGGGTCTGGGGATTTCGTTGGGCCGGTAACCTGGGAGGTACCTGCAATGTTGCAGTTCGCGGCCGGAGAGGCACTCTCCGGCCAACATGCCCAACTGCAGCAACAGCTCCCAAACCGAAGGAGCCAGGACACAAAGACCTAGCTGGCCTGAAGGGCCCCCAGGGGGCCCCCAAGCAGCCCCTCTCAATTTGGGTCTGGGGGCTTTCGATGGGCCGGGAACCTGGGAGATTCCTGCAAGGTTGCAATTCGCGGCCCGAGAAGCACTCTCCGGCCAACATGCCCAACTGCAGCAACAGCTCCCAAACTGAATGAGCCAGGACAGAAAGACCTAGCTGGCCTGAAGGGCCCCCAGGGGGCCCCCAAGCAGCCCCTCTCAATTTGGGTCTGGGGGCTTTCGTTGGGCCGGGAACCTGGGAGATTCCTGCAAGGTTGCAGTTCGCGGCCCGAGAAGCACTCTCCGGCCAACATGCCCAACGTCCAGCAACAGCTCCCAAACCGAAGGAGCCAGAACCCAAAGACCTAGCTGGCCTGAAGTGCCCCCAGGGGGCCCCCAAGCAGCCCCTCTCCATTTGGGTCTGGGGGCTTTCGTTGGGGCGGGAACCTGGGAGATTCCTGCAAGGTTGCAGTTCGCGGCCCGAGAAGCACTCTCCGGCCAACATGCACAACTGCAGCAACAGCTGCCAAAGCGAAGGAGCCTGGACCCAAAGACCTAGCTGGCCTGAAGGGCCCCCAGGGGGCCCCCAAGGAGCCCCTCTCAATTTGGGTCTGGGGGCTTTCGTTGGGCCGGGAACCTGGGAGATTCCTGCAAGGTTGCAGTTCGCGGCCCGAGAAGCACTCTCCGGCCAACATGCCCAACTGCAGCAAAAGCTCCCAAAGCGAAGGAGCCAGGACCCAAAGACCTAGCTGGCCTGAAGGGCCCCCAGGGGGCCCCCAAGCAGCCCCTCTCCATTTGGGTCTGGGGGCTTTCGTTGGGCCGGGAACCTGGGAGGTACCTGCAAGGTTGCAGTTCGCGGCCGGAGAGGCACTCTCCGGCCAACATGCCCAACTGCAGCAACAGCTCCCAAACCGAAGGAGCCAGGACCCAAAGACCTAGCTGGCCTGAAGGGCCCCCAGGGGGCCCACAAGCAGCCCCTCTCCATTTGGGTCTGGGGGCTTTCGTTGGGGCGGGAACCTGGGAGATTCCTGCAAGGTTGCAGTTCGCGGCCCGAGAAGCACTCTCCGGCCAACATGCCCAACTGCAGCAACAGCTCCCAAACTGAATGAGCCAGGACAGAAAGACCTAGCTGGCCTGAAGGGCCCCCAGGGGGCCCCCAAGCAGCCCCTTTCAATTTGGGTCTGGGGGCTTTCGTTGGGCCGGGAACCTGGGAGATTCCTGCAAGGTTGCAGTTCGCGGCCCGAGAAGCACTCTCCGGCCAACATGCCCAACTGCAGCAACAGCTCCCAAACCGAAGGAGCCAGGACCCAAAGACCTAGCTGGCCTGAAGTGCCCCCAGGGGGTCCCCAAGCAGCCCCTCTCCATTTGGGTCTGGGGGCTTTAGTTGGGCCGGGAACCTGGGAGGTACCTGCAAGGTTGCAGTTCGCGGCCGGAGAGGCACTCTCCGGCCAACATGCCCAACGTCCACCAACAGCTCCCAAACCGAAGGAGCCAGGACCCAAAGACCTAGCTGGCCTGAAGGGCCCCCAGGGGGCCCCCAAGCAGCCCCTCTCCATTTGGGTCTGGGGGCTTTCATTGGGCCGGGAACCTGGGAGATTCCTGCAAGGTTGCAGTTCGCGGCCCGAGAAGCACTCTCCGGCCAACATGACCAACTGCAGCAACAGCTCCCAAACTGAATGAGCCAGGACAGAAAGACCTAGCTGGCCTGAAGGGCCCCCAGGGTGCCCCCAAGCAGCCCCTCTCAATTTGGGTCTGGGGGCTTTCGTTGGGCCGGTAACCTGGGAGATACCTGCAAGGATGCAGTTGGCGGCCCGAGAAGCACTCTCCGGCCAACATGCCCAACTGCAGCAACAGCTCCCAAAGCGAAGGAGCCAGGACCCAAAGACCTAGCTGGCCTGAAGGGCCCCCAGGGGGCCCCCAAGCAGCCCCTCTCAATTTGGGTCTGGGGGCTTTCGTTGGGCATGGAACCTGAGAGGTACCTGCAAGTTTGCAGTTGGCGGCCCGAGAGGCACTCTCCGGCCAACATGCCCAACGTCCACCAACAGCTGCAAAAGAGAAGGAACCAGGACCCAAAGAAATAGCTGGCCTGGAGGGTCCCCAGGTGGCCCGCAAGCTGCCCCTTTCAATTTGGGTCTGGGGGCTTTCGTTGGGCCGGGAACCTGGGAGGTACCTGCAAGGTTGCAGATCGCGGCCCGAGAAGCACTCTCTGGCCAACATGCCCAACTGCAGCAACAGCTCCCAAACCGAAGTAGCCAGGACCCAAAGACGTAGTTGGCCTGAAGGGCCCCCAGGGGGCCCCCAAGCAGCCTCTCTCCATTTGGGTCTGGGGGCTTTCGTTGGGGCGGGAACCTGGGAGATTCCAGCAAGGTTGCAGTTCGCGGCCCGAGAAGCACTCTCCGGCCAACATGCCCAACTGCAGCAACAGCTCCCAAACTGAATGAGCCAGGACAGAAAGACCTAGCTGGCCTGAAGGGCCCCCAGGTGGCCCACAAGCAGCCCCTTTCAATTTGGGTTTGAGGGCTTTCACTGGGCAGGGAAACTGGGAGGTACCTACAAGGTTGCAGTTCGCGGCCCGAGAAGCACTCTCCGGACAGCATGCCAACATCCAGCAACACCTCCCAAACCGAAGGAGCCAGAACCCAAAGACCTAGCTGGCCTGAGAGCCCCGCAGGGGGCCCCCAAGCAGCCCCTCTCAAGTTGGGTCTGGGGATTTCGTTGGGCCGGTAAACTGGGAGGTACCTGCAAGATTGCAGTTCGCGGCCCGAGAAGCACTCTCCGGCCAACATGCCCAACTGCAGCAACAGCTCCCAAACTGAATGAGCCAGGACCCAAAGACCTAGCTGGCCTGAAGGGGCCCCCAGGGGGCCCCCAAGCAGCCCCTCTCAATTTGGGTCTGGGGGCTTTCGTTGGGCCGGGAACCTGGGAGATTCATGCAAGGTTGCAGTTCGCGGCCCGAGAAGCACTCTCCGGCCAACATGCCCAACGTCCAGCAACAGCTCCCAAAGCGAAGGAGCCAGAACCCAAAGACCTAGCTGGCCTGAATGGCCCCCAGGGGGCCCCCAAGCAGCCCCTCTCCATTTGGGTCTGGGGGCTTTCGTTGGGCCGGGAACCTGGGAGGTACCTGCAAGGTTGCAGTTCGCGGCCCGAGAAGCACTCTCCGGCCAACATGCCCAACGACCAGCTACAGCTCTGAAACCGAAGAATCCAGGACTCATAGACCTATCTGGCCTGGAAGGCCCCCATGGGGCCCCCAAGCAGCCCCTCTCCATTTGGGTCTGGGGGCTTTCGTTGGGCATGGAACCTGAGAGGTACCTGCAAGTTTGAAGTTGGTGGCCCGAGAAGCACTCTCCGGCCAACATGCCCAACTGCAGCAACAGCTCCCAAAGCGAAGGAGTCAGGACCCAAAGACCTAGCTGGCCTGAAGGGCCCCCAGGGGGCCGCCAAGCAGCCCCTCTCCATTTGGGTCTGGGGGCTTTCGTTGGGCCGGGAACCTGGGAGGTACCTGCAAGGTTGCAGTTCGCGGCCGGAGAGGCACTCTCCGGCCAACATGCCCAACTGCAGCAACAGCTCCCAAAGCGAAGGAACCAGGACCCAAAGACCTAGCTGGCCTGAAGGGCCCCCAGGGGGCCCCCAAGCAGCCCCTCTCCATTTGGGTCTGGGGGCTTTCGTTGGGCCGGGAACCTGGGAGATTCCTGCAAGGTTGCAGTTCGCGGCCCGAGAAGCACTCTCCGGCCAACATGCCCAACTGCAGCAACAGCTCCCAAACCGAAGGAGCCAGGACCCAAAGACCTAGCTGGCCTGAAGGGCCCCCAGGGGGCCCCCAAGCAGCCCCTCTCCATTTGGGTCTGGGGGCTTTAGTTGGGCCGGGAACCTGGGAGGTACCTGCAAGGTTGCAGTTCGCGGCCGGAGAGGCACTCTCCGGCCAACATGCCCAACGTCCACCAACAGCTCCCAAACCGAAGGAGCCAGGACCCAAAGACCTAGGTGGCCTGAAGGGCCCCCAGGGGGCCCCAAGCAGCCCCTCTCCATTTGGGTCTGGGGGCTTTCGTTGGGCCGGGAACCTGGGAGATTCCTGCAAGGTTGCAGTTCGCGGCCCGAGAAGCACTCTCCGGCCAACATGCCCAACTGCAGCAACAGCTCCCAAACTGAATGAGCCAGGACAGAAAGACCTAGCTGGCCTGAAGGGCCCCCAGGGGGCCCCCAAGCAGCCCCTCTCAATTTGGGTCTGGGGGCTTTCGTTGGGCCGGGAACCTGGGAGATACCTGCAAGGATGCAGTTGGCGGCCCGAGAAGCACTCTCCGGCCAACATGCCCAACTGCAGCAACAGCTCCCAAAGCGAAGGAGCCAGGACCCAAAGACCTAGCTGGCCTGAAGGGCCCCAAGGGGGCCCCCAAGCAGCCCCTCTCCATTTGGGTCTGGGGGCTTTCGTTGGGCCGGGAACCTGGGAGGTACCTGCAAGGTTGCAGTTCGCGGCCCGAGAAGCACTCTCCGGCCAACATGCCCAACGACCAGCTACAGCTCTGAAACCGAAGAATCCAGGACTCATAGACCTATCTGGCCTGAAGGGCCCCCATGGGGCCCCCAAGCAGCCCCTCTCCATTTGGGTCTGGGGGCTTTCGTTGGGCATGGAACCTGAGAGGTACCTGCAAGTTTGCAGTTGGCGGCCCGAGAAGCACTCTCCGGCCAACATGCCCAACTGCAGCAACAGCTCCCAAAGCGAAGGAGCCAGGACCCAAAGACCTAGCTGGCCTGAAGTGCCCCCAGGGGGCCCCCAAGCAACCCCTCTCCATTTGGGTCTGGGGGCTTTCGTTGGGCCGGGAACCAGGGAGGTACCTGCAAGGTTGCAGTTCGCGGCCGGAGAGGCACTCTCCGGCCAACATGCCCAACTGCAGCAACAGCTCCCAAAGCGAAGGAACCAGGACCCAAAGACCTAGCTGGCCTGAAGGGCCCCCAGGGGGCCCCCAAGCAGCCCCTCTCCATTTGGGTCTGGGGGCTTTCGTTGGGGCGGGAACCTGGGAGATTCCTGCAAGGTTGCAGTTCGCGGCCCGAGAAGCACTCTCCGGCCAACATGCCCAACTGCAGCAACAGCTCCCAAACCGAAGGAGCCAGGACCCAAAGACCTAGCTGGCCTGAAGGGCCCCCAGGGGGCCCCCAAGCAGCCCCTCTCCATTTGGGTCTGGGGGCTTTAGTTGGGCCGGGAACCTGGGAGGTAACTGCAAGTTTGCAGTTCGCGGCCGGAGAGGCACTCTCCGGCCAACATGCCCAACGTCCACCAACAGCTCCCAAACCGAAGGAGCCAGGACCCAAAGACATAGGTGGCCTGAAGGGCCCCCAGGGGGCCCCAAGCAGCCCCTCTCCATTTGGGTCTGGGGGCTTTCGTTGGGCCGGGAACCTGGGAGATTCCTGCAAGGTTGCAGTTCGCGGCCCGAGAAGCACTCTCCGGCCAACATGCCCAACTGCAGCAACAGCTCCCAAACTGAATGAGCCAGGACAGAAAGACCTAGCTGGCCTGAAGGGCCCCCAGGGTGCCCCCAAGCAGCCCCTCTCAATTTGGGTCTGGGGGCTTTCGTTGGGCCGGGAACCTGGGAGATTCCTGCAAGGATGCAGTTGGCGGCCCGAGAAGCACTCTCCGGCCAACATGCCCAACTGCAGCAACAGCTCCCAAAGCGAAGGAGCCAGGACCCAAAGACCTAGCTGGCCTGAAGGGCCCCCAGGGGGCCCCCAAGCAGCCCCTCTCAATTTGGGTCTGGGGGCTTTCGTTGGGCCGGGAACCTGGGAGGTACCTGCAAGGTTGCAGTTCGTGGCCCGAGAAGCACTCTCCGGCCAACATGCCCAACGACCAGCTACAGCTCTGAAACCGAAGGAAACAGGACCCAAAGAACTATCTGGCCTGGAGGGCCCCCATGTGGCCCCCAAGCAGCCCCTCTCCATTTGGGTCTGGGGGCTTTCGTTGGGCATGGAACCTGAGAGGTACCTGCAAGGTTGCAGTTCGCGGCCGGAGAGGCACTCTCTGGCCAACATGCCCAACTGCAGCAACAGCTCCCAAAGCGAAGGAGCCAGGACCCAAAGACCTAGCTGGCCTGAAGGGCCCCCAGGGGGCCACCAAGCAGCCCCTCTCAATTTGGGTCTGGGGGCTTTTGTTGGGCCGGGAACCTGGGAGGTACCTGCCAGGTTGCAATTCGCGGCCCGAGAAGCACTCTCCGGCCAACATGCCCAGCTGCAGCAACAGCTCCCAAACTGAATGAGCCAGGACAGAAAGACCTAGCTGGCCTGAAGGGCCCCCAGAAAGCCCCCAAGCAGCCCCTCTCCATTTGGGTTTGAGGGCTTTCGTTGGGCCGGGAACCCCGGAGATACCTGCAAGGATGCAGTTCGCGGCCCGAGAAGCACTCTCCGGCCAACATGCCCAACTGCAGCAACAGCTCCCAAAGCGAAGGAGCCAGGACCCAAAGACCTAGCTGGCCTGAAGTGCCCACAGGGGGCCACCAAGCAGCCCCTCTCCATTTGGGTCTGGGGGCTTTCGTTGGGCATGGAACCTGAGAGGTACCTGCAAGTTTGCAGTTGGCGGCCCGAGAGGCACTCTCCGGCCAACATGCCCAACTGCACCAACAGCTGCAAAAGAGAAGGAACCAGGAGCCAAAGAAATAGCTGGCCTGGAGGGTCCCCAGGTGGCCCACATCTGCCCCTTTCAATTTGGGTCTGGGGGCTTTCGTTGGGCCGGGAACCTGGGAGGTACCTGCAAGGTTGCAGTTCGCGGCCCGAGAAGCACTCTCTGGCCAACATGCCCAACTGCAGCAACAGCTCCCAAACCGAAGTAGCCAGGACCCAAAGACGTACTTGGCCTGAAGGGACCCCAGGGGGCCCCCAAGCAGCCCCTCTCCATTTGGGTCTGGGGGCTTTCATTGGGCGGGAACCTGGGAGATTCCTGCAAGGTTGCAGTTCGCGGCCCGAGAAGAACTCTCCGGCCAACATGCCCAACGTCCAGCAACAGCTCCCAAACCGAAGGAGCCAGGACCCAAAGACCTAGCTGGACTGAAGGGCCCCCAGGGGGCCCCCAAGCAGCCCCTCTCCATTTGGGTCTGGGGGCTTTCGTTGGGCCGGGAACCTGGGAGATTCCTGCAAGGTTGCAGTTCGCGGCCCGAGAAGCACTCTCCGGCCAACATGCCCAACTGCAGCAACAGCTCCCAAACTGAATGAGACAGGACAGAAAGACCTAGCTGGCCTGAAGGGCCCCCAGGGTGCCCCCAAGCAGCCCCTCTCAATTTGGGTCTGGGGGCTTTCGTTGGGCCGGGAACCTGGGAGATTCCTGCAAGGTTGCAGTTCGCGGCCCGAGAAGCACTCTCCGGCCAACATGCCCAACTGCAGCAACAGCTCCCAAAGCGAAGGAGCCAGGACCCAAAGACCTAGCTGGCCTGAAGTGCCCACAGGGGGCCACCAAGCAGCCCCTCTCCATTTGGGTCTGGGGGCTTTCGTTGGGCATGGAACCTGAGAGGTACCTGCAAGTTTGCAGTTGGTGGCCCGAGAGGCACTCTCCGGCCAACATGCCCAACGTCCACCAACAGCTGCAAAAGAGAAGGAACCAGGAGCCAAAGAAATAGCTGGCCTGGAGGGTCCCCAGGTGGCCCGCAAGCTGCCCCTTTCATTTTGGGTCTGGGGGCTTTCGTTGGGCCGGGAACCTGGGAGGTACCTGCAAGGTTGCAGTTCGCGGCCCGAGAAGCACTCTCTGGCCAACATGCCCAACTGCAGCAACAGCTCCCAAACCGAAGTAGCCAGGACCCAAAGACGTACTTGGCCTGAAGGGACCCCAGGGGGCCCCCAAGCAGCCCCTCTCCATTTGGGTCTGGGGGCTTTCGTTGGGCCAGGAACCTGGGAGATTCCTGCAAGGTTGCAGTTCGCGGCCCGAGAAGCACTCTTCGGCCAACATGCCCAACTGCAGCAACAGCTCCCAAAGCGAAGGAGCCAGGACCCAAAGACCTAGCTGGCCTGAAGGGCCCCCAGGGGGCCCCCAAGCAGCCCCTCTCCATTTGGGTCTGGGGGCTTTCGTTGGGCCGGGAACCTGGGAGATTCCTGCAAGGTTGCAGTTGGCGACCTGAGAAGCACTCTCCGGCCAACATGCCCAACTGCAGCAACAGCTCCCAAAGCGAAGGAGCCAGGACCCAAAGACCTAGCTGGCCTGAAGAGCCCCCAGGGCCCCCCAACCAGCCCCTCTCCATTTGGGTCTGGGGGCTTTCGTTGGGGCGGGAACCTGGGAGATTCCTGCAAGGTTGCAGTTCGCGACCGAGAAGCACTCTCCGGCCAACATGCCCAACTGCAGCAACAGCTCCCAAACTGAATGAGCCAGGACCCAAAGACCTAGCTGGCCTGAAGGGCCCCCAGGGGGCCCCCAAGCAGCCCCTCTCCATTTGGGTCTGGGGGCTTTCGTTGGGCCGGGAACCTGGGAGATTCCTGCAAGGTTGCAGTTCGCGGCCCGAGAAGCACTCTCCGGCCAACATGCCCAACTGCAGCAACAGCTCCCAAAGCGAAGGAGCCAGAACCCAAAGACCTAGCTGGCCTGAAGGGCCCCCAGGGGGCCCCCAAGCAGCCCCTCTCCATTTGGGTCTGGGGGCTTTAGTTGGGCCGGGAACCTGGGAGGTACCTGCAAGGTTGCAGTTCGCGGCCGGAGAGGCACTCACCGGCCAACATGCCCAACGTCCACCAACAGCTCCCAAACCGAAGGAGCCAGGACCCAAAGACCTAGCTGGCCTAAAGGGCCCCCAGGGGGCCCCCAAGCAGCCCCTCTCAATTTGGGTCTGGGGGCTTTCGTCGGGCCGGGAACCTGGGAGGTACCTGCAAGGTTGCAGTTCGCGGCCCGAGAAGCACTCTCCGGACAACATGCCCAACTGCAGCAACAGCTCCCAAACCGAAGGAGCCAGGACCCAAAGAACTAGCTGGCCTGGAGGGCCCCCATGGGGCCCCAAAGCAGCCCCTCTCCATTTGGGTCTGGGGACGTTCGTTGGGCCGGGAACCTGGGAGGTACCTGCAAGGTTGCAGTTCGCGGCCCGAGAAGCACTCTCCGGCCAACATGCCCAACGTCCACCAACAGCTCCAAAACAGAAGGAACCAGGACCCCAAGAATTAGCTGGCCTGGAGGGTCCCCAGGTGGCCCACAAGCAGCCCCTTTCAATTTGTGTCTGGGGGCTTTCGTTGGGCTGGGAAACTGGGAGGTACCTGCAAGGTTGCAGTTCACGGCCCGAGAAGCACTCTCCGGACAACATGCCAAACATCCAGCAACTGCTCCCAAACCGAAGGAGCCAGAACCTAAAGACCTAGCTTGTCTGAAGGGGCCCCAGAAAGCCCCCAAGCAGCCCCTCTCCATTTGGGTTTGAGGGCTTTCGCTGGGCAGGGAAACTGGGAGGTACCTACAAGGTTGCAGTTCGCGGCCCGAGAAGCACTCTCCGTACAGCATGCCAACATCCAGCAACACCTCCCAAACCGAAGGAGCCAGAACCCAAAGACCTAGCTGGCCTAAAGGGCCCCCAGGGGGCCCCCAAGCAGCCCCTCTCAATTTGGGTCTGGGGGCTTTCGTCGGGCCGGGAACCTGGGAGGTACCTGCAAGGTTGCAGTTCGCGGCCGGAGAGGCACTCTCCGGCCAACATGCCCAACTGCAGCAACAGCTCCCAAAGCGAAGGAGCCAGGACACAAAGACCTAGCTGGCCTGAAGGGCCCCCAGGGTGCCCCCAAGCAGCCCCTCTCAATTTGGGTCTGGGGGCTTTCGATGGGCCGGGAACCTGGGAGATTCCTGCAAGGTTGCAATTCTCGGCCCGAGAAGCACTCTCCGGCCAACATGCCCAACTGCAGCAACAGCTCCCAAACTGAATGAGCCAGGACAGAAAGACCTAGCTGGCCTGAAGGGCCCCCAGGGGGCCCCCAAGCAGCCCCTCTCCATTTGGGTCTGGGGGCTTTCGTTGGGCCGGGAACCTGGGAGATTCCTGCAAGGTTGCAGTTCGCGGCCCGAGAAGCACTCTCCGGCCAACATGTCCAACTGCAGCAACAGCTCCCAAAGCGAAGGAGCCAGGACCCAAAGACCTAGCTGGACTGAAGGGCCCCCATGGGGCCCCAAGCAGCCCCTCTCCATTTGGGTCCGGGGGCTTTCGTTGGGCTGGGAACCTGGGAGATTCCTGCAAGGATGCAGTTGGCGGCCCGAGAAGCACTCTCCGGCCAACATGCCCAACTGCAGCAACAGCTCCCAAACCGAAGGAGCCAGGACCCAAAGACCTAGCTGGCCTGAAGCGCCCACAGGGGGCCACCAAGCAGCCCCTCTCCATTTGGGTCTGGGGGCTTTCGTTGGGCATGGAACCTGAGAGGTACCTGCAAGTTTGCAGTTGGCGGCCCGAGAGGCACTCTCCGGCCAACATGCCCAACGTCCACCAACAGCTGCAAAAGAGAAGGAACCAGGACCCAAAGAAATAGCTGGCCTGGAGGGTCCCCAGGTGGCCGGCAAGCAGCCCCTTTCAATTTGGGTCTGGGGGCTTTCGTTGGGCCTGGGAACCTGGGAGATTCCTGCAAGGTTGCAGTTCGCGGCCCGAGAAGCACTCTCCGGCCAACATGCCCAACTGCAGCAAAAGCTCCCAAAGCGAAGGAGCCAGGACCCAAAGACCTAGCTGGCCTGAAGGGCCCCCAGGGGGCCCCCAAGCAGCCCCTCTCCATTTGGGTCTGGGGGCTTTCGTTGGGCCGGGAACCTGGGAGATTCCTGCAAGGTTGCAGTTCGCGGCCCGAGAAGCACTCTCCGGCCAACATGCCCAACTGCAGCAAAAGCTCCCAAAGCGAAGGAGCCAGGACCCAAAGACCTAGCTGTCCTGAAGGGCCCCCAGGGGGCCCCCAACCAGCCCCTCTCCATTTGGGTCTGGGGGCTTTCGTTGGGCCGGGAACCTGGGAGGTACCTGCAAGGTTGCAGTTCGCGGCCGGAGAGGCACTCTCCGGCCAACATGCCCAACTGCAGCAACAGCTCCCAAACCGAAGGAGCCAGGACCCAAAGACCTAGCTGGCCTGAAGGGCCCCCAGGGGGCCCCCAAGCAGCCCCTCTCCATTTGGGTCTGGGGGCTTTCGTTGGGGCGGGAACCTGGGATATACCTGCAAGGTTGCAGTTCGCGGCCCGAGAAGCACTCTCCGGCCAACATGCCCAACTGCAGCAACAGCTCCCAAACTGAATGAGCCAGGAACCAAAGACCTAGCTGGCCTGAAGGGGACCCAGGGGGCCCCCAAGCAGCCCCTTTCAATTTGGGTCTGGGGGCTTTCGTTGGGCCGGGAACCTGGGAGATTCCTGCAAGGTTGCAGTTCGCGGCCCGAGAAGCACTCTCCGGCCAACATGCCCAACTGCAGCAACAGCTCCCAAACCGAAGTAGCCAGGACCCAAAGACCTAGCTGGCCTGAATGGCCCCCAGGGGGCCACCAAGCAGCCCCTCTCCATTTGGGTCTGGGGGCTTTAGTTGGGCCGGGAACCTGGGAGGTACCTGCAAGGTTGCAGTTCGCGGCCGGAGAGGCACTCTCCGGCCAACATGCCCAACGTCCACCAACAGCTCCCAAACCGAAGGAGCCAGGACCCAAAGACCTAGCTGGCCTGAAGGGCCCCCAGGGGGCCCCCAAGCAGCCCCTCTCCATTTGGGTCTGGGGGCTTTCATTGGGCCGGGAACCTGGGAGATTCCTGCAAGGTTGCAGTTCGCGGCCCGAGAAGCACTCTCCGGCCAACATGACCAACTGCAGCAACAGCTCCCAAACTGAATGAGCCAGGACAGAAAGACCTAGCTGGCCTGAAGGGCCCCCAGGGTGCCCCCAAGCAGCCCCTCTCAATTTGGGTCTGGGGGCTTTCGTTGGGCCGGTAACCTGGGAGATACCTGCAAGGATGCAGTTGGCGGCCCGAGAAGCACTCTCCGGCCAACATGCCCAACTGCAGCAACAGCTCCCAAAGCGAAGGAGCCAGGACCCAAAGACCTAGCTGGCCTGAAGGGCCCCCAGGGGGCCCCCAAGCAGCCCCTCTCAATTTGGGTCTGGGGGCTTTCGTTGGGCATGGAACCTGAGAGGTACCTGCAAGTTTGCAGTTGGCGGCCCGAGAGGCACTCTCCGGCCAACATGCCCAACGTCCACCAACAGCTGCCAAAGAGAAGGAACCAGGACCCAAAGAAATAGCTGGCCTGGAGGGTCCGCAGGTGGCCCGCAAGCTGCCCCTTTCAATTTGGGTCTGGGGGCTTTCGTTGGGCCGGGAACCTGGGAGGTACCTGCAAGGTTGCAGTTCGCGGCCCGAGAAGCACTCTCTGGCCAACATGCCCAACTGCAGCAACAGCTCCCAAACCGAAGGAGCCAGAACCCAAAGACCTAGCTGGCCTGAGAGCCCCCCAGGGGGCCCCCAAGCAGCCCCTCTCCATTTGGGTCTGGGGATTTCGTTGGGCCGGTAACCTGGGAGGTACCTGCAAGGTTGCAGTTCGCGGCCGGAGAGGCACTCTCCGGCCAACATGCCCAACTGCAGCAACAGCTCCCAAACCGAAGGAGCCAGGACACAAAGACCTAGCTGGCCTGAAGGGCCCCCAGGGTGCCCCCAAGCAGCCCCTCTCCATTTGGGTCTGGGGGCTTTAGTTGGGCCGGGAACCTGGGAGATACCTGCAAGGATGCAGTTGGCGGCCCGAGAAGCACTCTCCGGCCAACATGCCCAACTGCAGCAACAGCTCCCAAAGTGAAGGAGCCAGGACCCAAAGACCTAGCTGGCCTGAAGGGCCCACAGGGGGCCACCAAGCAGCCCCTCTCCATTTGGGTCTGGGGGCTTTCGTTGGGCATGGAACCTGAGAGGTACCTGCAAGGTTGCACTTCGCGGCCCGAGAAGCACTCTCCGGCCAACATGCCCAACGACCAGCTACAGCTCTGAAACCGAAGAAGCCAGGACCCAAAGACCTATCTGGCCTGGAGGGCCCCCATGGGGCCCCCAAGCAGCCCCTCTCCATTTGGGTCTGGGGGCTTTCGTTGGGCATGGAACCTGAGAGGTACCTGCAAGTTTGCATTTGGCGGCCCGAGAAGCACTCTCCGGCCAACATGCCCAACGTCCACCAACAGCTTCAAAACAGAAGGAACCAGGACCCAAAGAAATAGCTGGCCTGGAGGGTCCCCAGGTGGCCCGCAAGCAGCCGCTTTCAATTTGGGTCTGGGGGCTTTCGTTGGGCCGGGAACCTGGGAGGTACCTGCAAGGTTGCAGTTCGCGGCCCGAGAAGCACTCTCCGGCCAACATGCCCAACTGCAGCAACAGCTCCCAAACCGAAGGAGCCAGGACCCAAAGACCTAGCTGGCCTAAAGGGCCCCCAGGGGGCCCCCAAGCAGCCCCTCTCCATTTGGGTCTGGGGGCTTTCGTTGGGCCGGGAACCTGGGAGATTCCTGCAAGGTTGCAGTTCGCGGCCCGAGAAGCACTCTCCGGCCAACATGCCCAACTGCAGCAACAGCTCCCAAACCGAAGGAGCCAGGACCCAAAGACATAGCTGGCCTGAAGGGCCCCCAGGGGGCCCCCAAGCAGCCCCTCTCCATTTGGGTCTGGGGGCTTTCGTTGGGCCGGGAACCTGGGAGGTACCTGCAAGGTTGCAGTTCGCGGCCCGAGAAGCACTCTCCGGCCAAAATGTCCAATATCCAGCAACAGCTCCCAAAGCGAAGGAGCCAGGACCCAAAGACCTAGGTGGCCTGGAGGGCACCCATGGGGCCCCCAAGCAGCCCCTCTCATTTGGGTCTGGGGGCTTTCGTTGGGCCGGGAACCTGGGAGATTCATGCAAGGTTGCAGTTCGCGTCCCGAGAAGCACTCTCCGGCCAACATGCACAACTGCAGCAACAGCTACCAAACCGAAGGAGCCAGAACCCAAAGACCTAGCTGGCCTGAAGGGCCCCCAGGGGGCCCCCAACCAGCCCCTCTCCATTTGGGGCTGGGGGCATTCGTCGGGCCGGGAACCTGGGAGGTACCTGCAAGGTTGCAGTTTGCGGCCCGAGAAGCACTCTCCGGCCAACATGCCCAAAGACCAGCTACAGCTCTGAAACCGAAGAAGCCAGGACTCATAGACCTATCTGGCCTGGCGGGCCCCCATGGGGCCCCCAAGCAGCCCCTCTCCATTTGGGTCTGGGGGCTTTCGTTGGGCATGGAACCTGAGAGGTACCTGCAAGTTTGCAGTTGGCGGCCCGAGAAGCACTCTCCGGCCAACATGCCCAACGTCCACCAACAGCTCCAAAACAGAAGGAACCAGGACCCAAAGAAATAGCTGGCCTGGAGGGTCCCCAGGTGGCCCGCAAGCAGCCCCTTTCAATTTGGGTCTGGGGGCTTTCGTTGGGCCGGGAACCTGGGAGGTACCTGCAAGATTGCAGTTCGCCGCCCGAGAAGCACTCTCCGGCCAACATGCCCAACTGCAGCAACAGCTCCCAAACTGAATGAGCCAGGACAGAAAGACCTAGCTGGCCTGAAGGGCCCCCAGGGTGCCCCCAAACAGCCCCTCTCCATTTGGGTCTGGGGGCTTTCGTTGGGCCGGGAACCTGGGAGGTACCTGCAAGGTTGCAGTTCGCGGCCCGAGAAGCACTCTCCGGCCAACATGCCCAACTGCAGCAACAGCTCCCAAACCGAAGGAGCCAGGACCCAAAGACCTAGCTGGCCTGAATGGCCCCCAGGTGGCCCCCAAGCAGCCCCTCTCCATTTGGGTCTGGGGGCTTTCGTTGGGCCGGGAACCTGGGAGATTCATGCAAGGTTACAGTTCGCGGCCCGAGAAGCACTCTCCGGCCAACATGCCCAACTGCAGCAACAGCTCCCAAACCGAAGGAGCCAGGACCCAAAGACCTAGCTGGCCTGAAGGGCCCCCAGGGGGCCCCCAAGCAGCCCCTTTCAATTTGGGTCTGGGGGCTTTAGTTGGGCCGGGAACCTGGGAGGTACCTGCAAGGTTGCAGTTCGCGGCCGGAGAGGCACTCTCTGGCCAACATGCCCAACTGCAGCAACAGCTCCCAAAGCGAAGGAGCCAGGACCCAAAGACCTAGCTGGCCTGAAGGGCCCACAGGGGGCCACCAGCAGCCCCTCTCAATTTGGGTCTGGGGGCTTTCGTTGGGCCGGGAACCCGGATGATACCTGCAAGGATGCAGTTCGCGGCCCGAGAAGCACTCTCCGGCCAACATGCCCAACTGCAGCAACAGCTCCCAAAGCGAAGGAGCCAGGACCCAAAGACCTAGCTGGCCTGAAGTGCCCACAGGGGGCCACCAAGCAGCCCCTCTCCATTTGGGTCTGGGGGCTTTCGTTGGGCATGGAACCTGAGAGGTACCTGCAAGTTTGCAGTTGGCGGCCCGAGAGGCACTCTCCGGCCAACATGCCCAACGTCCACCAACAGCTGCAAAAGAGAAGGAACCAGGAGCCAAAGAAATAGCTGGCCTGGAGGGTCCCCAGGTGGCCCGCAAGCTGCCCCTTTCAATTTGGGTCTGGGGGCTTTCGTTGGGCCGGGAACCTGGGAGGTACCTGCAATATTGCAGTTCGCGGCCCGAGAAGCACTCTCTGGCCAACATGCCCAACTGCAGCAACAGCTCCCAAACCGAAGTAGCCAGGACCCAAAGACGTACTTGGCCTGAAGGGACCCCAGGGGGGCCACAAACAGCCCCTCTCCATTTGGGTCTGGGGGCTTTAGTTGGGCCGGAAACCTCGGAGGTACCTGCAAGGTTGCAGTTCGCGGCCCGAGAAGCACTCTCCGGCCAACATGCCCAACTGCAGCAACAGCTCCCAAAGCGAAGGAGCCAGGACCCAAAGACCTAGCTGGCCTGAAGGGGCCCCAGGGGGCCCCCAAGCAGCCCCTCTCCATTTGGGTCTGGGGGCTTTCGTTGGGCCGGGAACCTGGGAGATTCCTGCAAGGTTGCAGTTCGCGGCCCGAGAAGCACTCTACGGCCAACATGCACAACTGCAGCAACAGCTCCCAAACTGAATGAGCCAGGACAGAAAGACCTAGCTGGCCTGAAGGGCCCCCAGGGGGCCCCCAAGCAGCCCCTCTCAATTTGGGTCTGGGGGCTTTCGTTGGGCCGGGAACCTGGGAGATTCCTGTAAGGTTGCAGTTCGCGGCCCGAGAAGCACTCTTCGGCCAACATGCCCAACTGCAGCAACAGCTCCCAAAGCGAAGGAGCCAGGACCCAAAGACCTAGCTGGCCTGAAGGGCCCCCAGGGGGCCCCCAAGCAGCCCCTCTCCATTTGGGTCTGGGGGCTTTCGTTGGGCCGGGAACCTGGGAGATTCCTGCAAGGTTGCAGTTGGCGACCTGAGAAGCACTCTCCGGCCAACATGCCCAACTGCAGCAACAGCTCCCAAAGCGAAGGAGCCAGGACCCAAAGACCTAGCTGGCCTGAAGGGCCTCCAGGGCCCACCAAGCAGCCCCTCTCCATTTGGGTCTGGGGGCTTTCGTTGGGGCGGGAACCTGGGAGATTCCTGCAATGTTGCAGTTCGCGACCGAGAAGCACTCTCCGGCCAACATGCCCAACTGCAGCAACAGCTCCCAAACTGAATGAGCCAGGACAGAAAGACCTAGCTGGCCTGAAGGGCCCCCATGGGGCCCCCAAGCAGCCCCTCTCAATTTGGGTCTGGGGGCTTTCGTTGGGCCGGGAACCTGGGAGATTCCTGCAAGGTTGCAGTTCGCGGCCCGAGAAGCACTCTCCGGCCAACATGCCCAACTGCAGCAACAGCTCCCAAAGCGAAGGAGCCAGGACCCAAAGACCTAGCTGGCCTGAAGGGCCCCCAGGGGGCCCCCAAGCAGCCCCTCTCCATTTGGGTCTGGGGGCTTTAGTTGGGCCGGGAACCTGGGAGGTACCTGCAAGGTTGCAGTTCGCGGCCGGAGAGGCACTCTCCGGCCAACATGCCCAACGTCCACCAACAGATCCCAAACCGAAGGAGCCAGGACCCAAAGACCTAGCTGGCCTGAAGTGCCCACAGGGGGCCCCCAAGCAGCTCCTCTCAATTTGGGTCTGGGGGTTTTCGTTGGGCCGGGAACCTGGGAGATTCCTGCAAGGTTGCAGTTCGCGGCCCGAGAAGCACTCTCCGGCCAACATGCACAACTGCAGCAACAGCTACCAAAGCGAAGGAGCCAGAACCCAAAGACCTAGCTGGCCTGAAGGGCCCCCAGGGGGCCCCCAACCAGCCCCTCTCCATTTGGGGCTGGGGGCATTCGTCGGGCCGGGAACCTGGGAGGTACCTGCAAGGTTGAAGTTCGCGCCCGAGAAGCACTCTCCGGCCAACATGCCCAACTGCAGCAACAGCTCCCAAAGCGAAGGAGCCAGGACCCAAAGAACTAGCTGGCCTGGAGGGCCCCCATGGGGCCCCCAAGCAGCCCCTCTCCATTTGGGTCTGGGGGCTTTCGTTGGGCATGGAACCTGAGAGGTACCTGCAAGTTTGCAGTTGGCGGCCCGAGAAGCACTCTCCGGCCAACATGCCCAACGTCCACCAACAGCTCCAAAACAGAAGGAACCAGGACCCAAAGAAATAGCTGGCCTGGAGGGTCCCCAGGTGGCCCGCAAGCAGCCCCTTTCAATTTGAGTCTGGGGGCTTTCGTTGGGCTGGGTACCTGGGAGGTACCGGCAAGTTTGCAGTTCGCGGCCCGAGAAGCACTCTCCGGCCAACATGCCCAACTGCAGCAACAGCTCCCAAACTGAATGAGCCAAGACAGAAAGACCTAGGTGGCCTGAAGGGCCCCCAGGGGGCCCCCAAGCAGCCCCTCTCAATTTGGGTCTGGGGGCTTTCGTTGGGCCGGGAACCTGGGAGATTCCTGCAAGGATGCAGTTCGCGGCCCGAGAAGCACTCTCCGGCCAACATGCCCAACTGCAGCAACAGCTCCCAAACTGAATGAGCCAGGACAGAAAGACCTAGCTGGCCTGAAGGGCCCCCAGGGGGCCCCCAAGCAGCCCCTCTCCATTTGGGTCTGGGGGTTTTCGTTGGGCCGGGAACCTGGGAGATTCCTGCAAGGTTGCAGTTCGCGGCCCGAGAAGCACTCTCCGGCCAACATGCCCAACTGCAGCAACAGCTCCCAAAGCGAAGGAGCCAGGACCCAAAGACCTAGCTGGTCTGAGAGCCCCCCATGGGGCCCCCAAGCAGCCCCTCTCCATTTGGGTCTGGGGGCTTTCGTTGGGCTGGGAAACTGGGAGGTACCTGCAAGGTTGCAGTTCGCGGCCCGAGAAGCACTCTCCGGCCAACATGCCAAACATCCAGCAACTGCTCCCAAACGGAAGGAGCCAGAACCCAAAGACCTAGCTTGTCTGAAGGGGCCCCAGAAGGCCCCCAAGCAGCCCCTCTCCATTTGGGTTTGAGGGCTTTCGCTGGGCAGGGAAACTGGGAGGTACCTACAAGGTTGCAGTTCGCGGCCCGAGAAGCACTCTCCGGACAGCATGCCAACATCCAGCAACACCTCCCAAACCGAAGGAGCCAGAACCCAAAGACCTAGCTGGCCTGAGAGCCCCGCAGGGGGCCCCCAAGCAGCCCCTCTCAAGTTGGGTCTGGGGATTTCGTTGGGCCGGGAACCTGGGAGGTACCTGCCAGGTTGCAGTTCGCGGCCCGAGACGCACTCTCCTGCCAACATGCCAAACGTCCAGCGACTTCTCCCAAAGCGAAGGAGCCAGGACCCAAAGACCTAGCTGGCCTGAAGGGGCCCCAGGGGGCCCCCAAGCAGCCCCTCTCAATTTGGGTCTGGGGGCTTTCGTTGGGCCGGGAACCTGGGAGGTACCTGCATGGTTGCAGGTCGCGGCCCGAGAAGCACTCTCCGGACAACATGCTCAAGCTCTAGCGACTGCTCCCAAAGCGAAGGAGCCAGATCCCAAAGACCGAGCTGGCCTGAAGGGCCCCAGGGGGCCCCCAAGCAGCCCCTCTCCATTTGGGTTTGGGGGCTTTCGCTGGGCAGGGAATCTGGGAGGTACCTACAAGGTTGCAGTTCGCGGCCCGAGAAGCACTCTCCGGCCAGCATGCCAACATCCAGCAACAGCTCCCAAACCGAAGGAGCCAGCAGCCAAAGACCTAGCTGGCCTGAGAGCCCCGCAGGGGGCCCCCAAGCAGCCCCTCTCAATTTCGGTCTGGGGATTTCTTTGGGCCGGGAACCTGGGAGGTACCTGCCAGGTTGCAGTTCGCGGCCCGAGAAGCACTCTCCGGCTAACATGCCAAACGTCCAGCAACAGCTCCCAAACCGAAGGAGCCAGCAGCCAACGACCTAGCTGGCCTGAGAGCCCCGCAGGGGGCCCCCAAGCAGCCCCTCTCAATTTGGGTCTGGGGGCTTTCGTTGGGCCGGGAACCTGGAAGGTACCTGCCAGGTTGCAGTTCGCGGCCCGAGAAGCACTCTCCAGCCAACATGCGAAACATCCCGCAACTGCTCCCAAAGCGAAGGAGCCAGGACCCAAAGACCTAGCTTGTCTGAAGGGGCCCAAGGGGGCCCCCAAGCAGCCCCTCTCAATTTGGGTCTGGGGGCTTTCGTTGGGCCGGGAACCTGGGAGGTACCTGCCAGGTTGCAGGTCGCGGCCCGAGAAGCACTCTCCGGACAGCATGCCAACATCCAGCAACAGCTCCCAAACCGAAGGAGCCAGGACCCAAAGACCTAGCTGGCCTGAGAGCTCCCCAGGGGATCCCAAGCAGATCCTCTCAATTTGGGTCTGGGGTCTTTCACTTGGCAGGGAACCTGGGAGGTACCTGCAAAGTTGCAGTTCGCGGCCCGAGAAGCACTCTGCGGTCAACATGCCAAACGTCCAGCAACAGCTCGCAAACCGAAGGAGCCAGGACCCAAAGACCTAGCTGGTCAGACAGCCCCCCATGGGGCCCCCAAGCAGCCCCTCTCCATTTGGGTTTGGGGGCTTTCGCTGGGCTGGGAAACTGGGAGGTACCTGCCAGGTTGCAGTTCGCGGCCCGAGAAGCACTCTCAGGCCAGCATGCCAACATCCAGCAACAGCTCCCAAACCGAAGGAGCCAGGACCCAAAGACCTAGCTGGCCTGAGAGCCCCCCAGGGGGCCCCCAAGCAGCCCCTCTCAAGTTGGGTCTGGGGGCTTTCGCTGGGCAGGGAACCTGGGAGGAACCTGCAAGGTTGCAGTTCGCGGCCCGAGAAGCACTCTCCGGCCAACATGCCAAACGTCCAGCGACTGCTCCCAAACCGAAGGAGCCAGGACCCAAAGACCTAGCTGGCCTGAAGGGGCCCCAGGGGGCCCCCAAGCAGCCCCCCTCAATTTGGGTCTGGGGATTTCGTTGGGCCGGGAACCTGGGAGGTACCTGCCAGTTTGCAGTTCGCGGCCCGAGAAGCACTCTCCGGCCAACATGCCAAACGTCCAGCGACTGCTCCCAAAGCGAAGGAGCCAGGACCCAAAGACCTAGCTGGCCTGAAGGGGCCCCCCAGGGGGCCCCCAAGCAGCCCCTCTCAATTTGGGTCTGGGGGCTTTCGTTGGGCCGGGAACCTGGGAGGTACCTGCCAGGTTGCAGGTCGCGGCCCGAGAAGCACTCTCCGGACAACATGCCCAAGCTCTAGCGACTGCTCCCAAAGCGAAGGAGCCAGATCCCAAAGACCGAGCTGGCCTGAAGGGGCCCCAGGGGACCCCCAAGCAGCCCCTCTCCATTTGGGTTTGGGGGCTTTCGCTGGGCAGGGAAACTGGGAGGTACCTACAAGGTTGCAGTTCGCGGACCGAGAAGCAATCTCCGGCCAGCATGCCAACATCCAGCAACAGCTCCCAAACCGAAGGAGCCAGCAGCCAAAGACCTAGCTGGCCTGAGAGCCCCGCAGGGGGCCCCCAAGCAGCCCCTCTCAAGTTGGGTCTGGGGATTTCGTTGGGCCAGGAACCTGGGAGCTACCTGAGAGGTTGAAGTTCGCGGCCCGAGAAGCACTCTGCGGCCAACAAAACAAACGTCAAGCGACTGCTCCCAAAGCGAAGGAGCCAGGACCCAAAGACCTAGCTGGCCTGAGAGCCCCCCAGGGGGCCCCCAAGAGGCCCTCTAAATTTGGGTCTGGGGTCTTTCTCTTTGCAGGGAACCTGGGAGGTACCTGCCAGGTTGCAGGTCTCGGCCCGAGAAGCACTCTCCGGCCAACATGCCCAAGCTCTAGCGACTGCTCCCAAAGCGAAGGAGCCACATCCCAAAGACCGAGCTGGCCTGAAGGGGCCCCAGGGGGCCCCCAAGCAGCCCCTCTCAATTTGGGTCTGGGGGCTTTAGTTGGGCCGGGAACCTGGGAGGTACCTGCCAGGTTGCAGTTCGCGGCCCGAGACGCACTCTCCGGCCAACATGCCCAACTGCAGCAACAGCTCCCAAACCGAAGGAGCCAGGACCCAAAGACCTAGCTGGCCTGAAGGGCCCCCAGGGGGCCCCCAAGCAGCCCCTCTCCATTTGGGTCTGGGGGCTTTCGTTGGGCCGGGAACCTGGGAGGTACCTGCAAGGTTGCAGTTCGCGGCCGGAGAGGCACTCTCCGGCCAACATGCCCAACTGCAGCAACAGCTCCCAAACTGAATGAGCCAGGACAGAAAGACCTAGCTGGCCTGAAGGGCCCCCAGGGGGCCCCCAAGCAGCCCCTCTCCATTTGGGTCTGGGGGCTTTCGTTGGGCCGGGAACCTGGGAGATTCCTGCAAGGTTGCAGTTCGCGGCCCGAGAAGCACTCTCCGGCCAACATGCCCAACTGCAGCAACAGCTCCCAAACCGAAGGAGCCAGGACCCAAAGACCTAGCTGGCCTGAAGGGCCCCCAGGGGGCCCCCAAGCAGCCCCTCTCCATTTGGGTCTGGGGGCTTTCGTTGGGCCGGGAACCTGGGAGATTCCTGCAAGGTTGCAGTTCGCGGACCGAGAAGCACTCTCCGGCCAACATGCCCAATATCCAGCAACAGCTCCCAAAGCGAAGGAGCCAGGACCCAAAGACCTAGCTGGCCTGAGAGCCCCGCAGGGGGCCCCCAAGCAGCTCCTCCTAAGTTGGGTCTGGGGATTTCGTTGGGCCGGGAACCTGGGAGGTACCTGCCAGGTTGCAGTTCGCGGCCCGAGAAGCACTCTCCGGCCAACATGCCAAACATCCAGCAACAGCTTACAAACCGAAGGAGCCAGCAGCCAAAGACCTAGCTGCCCTGATATCCCCCCATGGGGCCCTCAAGCAGCCCCTCTCAATTTGGGTCTGGGGTCTTTCGTTGGGCCGCGAATCTGGGAGCTACCTGAGAGGTTGCAGTTCGCGGCCCGAGAAGCACTCTCCGGCCAACATGCCAAACGTCCAGCGACTGCTCCCAAAGCGAAGGAGCCAGGACCCAAAGACCTAGCTGGTCTGAAGGGGCCCCAGGGGGACCCCAAGCAGCCCCCCTCAATTTGGGTCTGGGGGCTTTCGTTGGGCCGGGAACCTGGGAGGTACCTGCCAGGTTGCAGTTCGCGGCCCGAGAAGCACTCTCCGGACAACATGCCCAATCTCTAGCGACTGCTCCCAAAGTGAAAGAGCCACATCCCAAAGACCTAGCTGGCCTGAAGGGGCCCCAGGGGGCCCCCAAGGAGCCCCTCTCCATTTGGGTATGGGGGCTTTCGTTGGGCCGGGAACCTGGGAGGTACCTGCCAGGTTGCAGTTCGCGGCCCGAGAAGCACTCTCCGGCCAACATGCCAAACGTCTAGCAACAGCTCCCAAACCGAAGGAGCCAGGACCCAAAGACCTAGCTGCCCTGAGAGCCCCCCATGGGGCCCCCAAGCAGCCCCTCTCAATTTGGGTCTGGGGGCTTTCGTTGGGCCGGGAACCTGGGAGGTACCTGCAAGGTTGCAGTTCGCGGCCCGAGAAGCACTCTCCGGACAACATGCCAAACGTCCAACGACTGCAACCAAAGCGAAGGAGCCAGGACCCAAAGACCTAGCTTGTCTGAAGGGGCCCCAGGGGGACCCCAAGCAGCCCCTCTCTATTTGGGTCTGGGGGCTTTCACTGGGCTGGGAATCTGGGAGCTACCTCCAGGTTGCAGTTCAAGACCCGGGAATCACTCTCCGGACAACATGCCCAAGCTCTAGGGACTGCTCCCAAAGCGAAGGAGCCAGATCCCAAAGACCGAGCTGGCCTGAAGGGGCCCCAGGGGGCCCGCAAGCAGCCCCTCTCCATTTGGGTCTGGGGGCTTTCGTTGGGCCGGGAACCTGGGAGGTACCTGCCAGGTTGCAGTTCGCGCCCCGAGAAGGACTCTCCGGCCAACATGCCAAACATCCAGCAACTATTCCCAAACAGAAGGCGCAGGTAACCAAAGACCTAGCTGGCCTGAAGGGGCCCCTTGGTGCCCCCAAGCAGCCCCTCTCAATTTGGGTCTTGGGGCTTTCGTTGGGCCGGGAACCTGGGAGGTACCTGCCAGGTTGCAGTTCGCGGCCCGAGAAGCACTCTCCGGCCAACAAACCAATCGTCCAGCGACTTCTCCCAAACCGAAGGAGCCAGGACCCAAAGACCTAGCTGGCCTGAAGGGGCCCCAGGGGGCCCCCAAGCAGCCCCTCTCAATTTGGGTCTGGGGGCTTTCGTTAAGCCGGGAACCTGGGAGGTACCTGCAAGGTTGCAGTTCGCGCCCCGAGAAGCACTCTACGGCCAGCATGCCAACATCCAGCAACAGCTCCCAAACCAAAGGAGCCAGGACCCAAAGACCTAGCTGGCCTGAGAGCTCCCCAGGGGATCCCAAGCAGCCCCTCTCAAGTTGGGTCTGGGGCTTTCGCTGGGCCGGGAACCTGGGAGGTACCTGCAAAGTTGCACTTCGCGGCCTGAGAAGCACTCTATTGTCAACAGGCCAAACGTCCAGCAACAGCTCCCAAAGCGAAGGAGCCAGGACCCAAAGACCTAGCTGGCCTGAGAGCCCCCCAGGGGGCCCCCAAGCAGTCCCACTCAAGTTGGGTCGGGGGGCTTTCGCTGGGCAGGGAACCTGGGAGCTACCTGCAAGGTTGCAGTTCGAGGCCCGAGAAGCACTCTCCGGCCAACATGCCAAACATACAGCAACAGCTCCCAAACCGAAGGAGCCAGCAGTCAAAGACCTAGCTGGCCTGAGAGCCCCCCAGGGGGCCCCCAAGCAGCCCGTCTCAAGTTGGGTCTGGGGCTTTCGCTGGGCCGGGAACCTGGGAGGTACCTGCCAGGTTGCAGGTCGCGGCCCGAGAAGCACTCTCCGGACAACATGCCCAAGCTCTAGCGACTGCGCCCAAAGCGAAGGAGCCAGGACCCAAAGACCTAGCTGGCCTGAAGGGGCCCCAGGGGGCCCCCAAGCAGCCCCTCTCCATTTGGGTCTGGGGGCTTTCGTTGGGCCGGGAACCTGGGAGGTACCTGCCAGGTTGCAGTTCGCGGCCCGAGAAGCACTCTCCGGACAACATGCCCAAGCTCTATCGACTGCTCCCAAAGCGAAGGAGCCAGGACCCAAAGACCTAGCTGGCCTGAGAGCCCCCCAGGGGGCCCCCAAGCAGCCCCTCTCAATTTGGGTCTGGGGGCTTTCGTTGGGCCGGGAACCTGGGAGGTACCTGCCAGGTTGCAGTTCGCGGCCCGAGAAGCACTCTCCGGCCAACATGCCAAAAGTCCAGCGACTGCTCCCAAAGCGAAGGAGCCAGGACCCAAAGACCTAGCTGGCCTGAGGAGGCCGCAGGGGGCCCCCAAGCAGCCCCTCTCCATTTGAGTCTGGGGGCTTTAGTTGGGCCGGGAACCTGGGAGGTACCTGCCAGGTTGCAGTTCGCGGCCCGAGAAGCACTCTCCGGCCAACATGCCAAACGTCCAGCGACTGCTCCCAAAGCGAAGGAGCCAGGACCCAAACACCTAGCTGGCCTGAAGGGGCCCCAGGGGGCCCCCAAGCAGCCCCTCTCAATTTGGGTCTGGGGGCTTTTGTTGGGCCGGGAACCTGGGAGGTACCTGCCAGGTTGCAGTTCGCGGCCCAATAAGCACTCTCCGGCCAACATGCACAAGACCAGCCACTGCTCCCAAAGCGAAGGAGACAGGACCCAAAGACCTAGCTGGCCTGAAGGGGCCCCAGGGGGCCCCCAAGCAGCCCCTCTCAATTTGGGTCTGGGGTCTTTCTTTGGGCCTGGAACCTGGGAGGTACCTGCCAGGTTGCAGGTCGCGGCCCGAGAAGCACTCTGCGGCCAACATGCCAAACGTCCAGCGACTGCTCCCAAAGCGAAGGAGCCAGGACCCAAAGACCTAGCTGGCCTGAAGGGGCCCCAGGGGGCCCCCAAGCAGCCCCTCTCCATTTGGGTCTGGGGGCTTTCGTTGGGCCGGGAACCTGGGAGGTACCTGCCAGGTTGCAGTTCGCGGCCCGAGAAGCACTCTCCGGCCAACATGCCCAAGGTCCAGCGACTGCTCCCAAAGCGAAGGAGCCAGGACCCAAAGACCTAGCTGGCCTGGAGGGCCCCAGGGGTCCCCCAAGCAGCCCCTCTCCATTTGGGTCTGGGGACTTTCGTTGGGCCTGTAAACTGGGAGGTACCTGCCAGGTTGCAGTTCGCGGCCCGAGAAGCACTCTCCGGCCAACATGCCAAACGTCCAGCGACTGCTCCCAAACCGAAGGAGCCAGGACCCAAAGACCTAGCTGGCCTGAAGGGGCCCCAGGGGGCCCCCAAGCAGCCCCTCTCCATTTGGGTCTGGGGGCTTTCGTTGGGCCGGGAACCTGGGAGGTACCTGCCAGGTTGCAGTTCGCGGCCCGAGAAGCACTCTCCGGCCAACATGCCAAACGTCCAGCGACTGCTCCCAAAGCGAAGGAGCCAGGACCCAAAGACCTAGCTGGCCTGAAGGGGCCCCAGGGGGTCCCCAAGCAGCCCCTCTCCATTTGGGTCTGGGGGCTTTCGTTGGGCCGGGAACCTGGGAGGTACCTGCCAGGTTGCAGTTCGCGGCCCGAGAAGCACTCTCCGGCCAACGTGCCCAAGGTCCAGCGACTGCACCCAAAGCGAAGGAGCCAGGACCCAAAGACCTAGCTGGCCTGAAGGGGCCCCAGGGGGCCCCCAAGCAGCCCCTCTCAATTTGGGTCTGGGGGCTTTCGTTGGGCCTGGAAACTGGGAGGTACCTGCCAGGTTGCAGTTCGTGGCCTGAAAAGCACTCTACGGCCAACATGCCAAACGTCCAGCGACTGCTCCCAAAACGAAGGAGCCATGACCCAAAGACCTAGCTGGACTGAAGGGGCCCCAGGGGGCCGCCAAGCAGCCCCTCTCCATTTGGGTCTGGGGGCTTTCGTTGGGCCAGGAACCTGGGATGTACCTGCAAGGTTGCAGTTTGCTGCCCGAGAAGCACTCTACGGCCAACATGCCCAAGGTCCAGCGATTGCTCCCAAAGCGAAGGAGCCAGGACCCAAAGACCTAGCTGGCCTGAAGGGGCCCCAGGGGGCCCCAAGCAGCCCCTCTCCATTTGGGTCTGGGGGCTTTCGTTGGGCCGGGAACCTGGGAGGTACCTGCCAGGTTGCAGTTCGCGGCCCGAGAAGCACTCTCCGGCCAACATGCCCAAGACCAGCCACTGCTCACAAAGCGAAGGAGCCAGGACCCAAAGACCTAGCTGGCCTGAAGTGCCCCCAGGGGGCCCCCAATCAGCCCCTCTCCATTTGGGTCTGGGGGCTTTCGTTGGGCCTGGAAACTGGGAGGTACCTGCCAGTTTGCAGTTCGCGGCCCGAGAAGCACTCTCCGGCCAACATGCCCAAGACCAGCCACTGCTCACAAAGCGAAGGAGCCAGGACCCAAAGACCTAGCTGGCCTGAAGGGGCCCCAGGGGGCCCCCAAGCAGCCCCTCTCAATTTGGGTCTGGGGGCTTTCGTTGGGCCGGGAACCTGGGAGGTACCTGCCAGGTTGCAGTTCGCGGCCCGAGAAGCACTCTCCGGCCAACATACCAAACGTCCAGCGACTGCTCCCAAACCGAAGGAGCCAGGACCCAAAGACATAGCTGGCCTGAAGGGGCCCCAGGGGGCCCCCAAGCAGCCCCTCTCAATTTGGGTCTGGGGGCTTTCGTTGGGCCGGGAAACTGGGAGGTACCTGCCAGGTTGCAGTTCGCGGCCCGAGAAGCACTCTCCGGCCAACATGCCAAACGTCCAGCAACAGCTCCCAAACCGAAGGAGCCAGGACCCAAAGACCTAGCTGGCCTGAAGGGGCCCCAGGGGGCCCCCAAGCAGCCCCTCTCAATTTGGGTCTGGGGTCTTTCGTTGGGCCGGGAACCTGGGAGGTACCTGCCAGGTTGCAGTTCGCGGCCCAATAAGCACTCTCCGGCCAACATGCCAAAAGTCCAGCGACTGCTCCCAAACCGAAGGAGCCAGGACCCAAAGACCTAGCTGGCCTGAGGAGGCCGCAGGGGGCCCCCAAGCAGCCCCTCTCCATTTGAGTCTGGGGGCTTTAGTTGGGCCGGGAACCTGGGAGGTACCTGCCAGGTTGCAGTTCGCGGCCCGAGAAGCACTCTCCGGCCAACATGCCAAACGTCCAGCGACTGCTCCCAAAGCGAAGGAGCCAGGACCCAAAGACCTAGCTGGCCTGAAGGGGCCCCAGGGGGCCCCCAAGCAGCCCCTCTCAATTTGGGTCTGGGGGCTTTCGTTGGGCCGGGAACCTGGGAGGTACCTGCCAGGTTGCAGTTCGCGGCCCGAGAAGCACTCTCCGGCCAACATGCCAAACATCCAGCGACTGCTCCCAAACCGAAGGAGCCAGGACCCAAAGACATAGCTGGCCTGAAGAGGCCCCAGGGGGCCCCCAAGCAGCCCCTCACCATTTGGGTCTGGGGGCTTTCGTTGGGCCGGGAACCTGGGAGGTACCTGCCAGGTTGCAGTTCGCGGCCCGAGAAGCACTCTCCGGCCAACATGCCCAAGCTCTAGAGACTGCTCCCAAACCGAAGGAGCCAGGACCCAAAGACATAGCTGGCCTGAAGGGGCCCCAGGGGGCCCCCAAGCAGCCCCTCTCAATTTGGGTCTGGGGGCTTTCGTTGGGCCGGGAACCTGGGAGGTACCTGCCAGGTTGCAGGTCGCGGCCCGAGAAGCACTCTCCGGCCAACATGCCCAAGACCAGCCACTGCTCACAAAGCGAAGGAGCCAGGACCCAAAGACATAGCTGGCCTGAAGGGGCCCCAGGGGGCCCCCAAGCAGCCCCTCTCAATTTGGGTCTGGGGGCTTTCGTTGGGCCGGGAACCTGGGAGGTACCTGCCAGGTTGCAGTTCGCGGCCCGAGAAGCACTCTCCGGCCAACATGCACAAGGTCCAGCGACTGCTCCAAAAGCGAAGGAGCCAGGACCCAAAGACCTAGCTGGCCTGGAGGGCCCCAGGGGTCCCCCAAGCAGCCCCTCTCAATTTGGGTCTGAGGACTTTCGTTGGGCCTGTAAACTGGGAGGTACCTGCCAGGTTGCAGTTCGCGGCCCGAGAAGCACTCTCCGGCCAACATGCCAAACGTCCAGCGACTGCTCCCAAACCGAAGGAGCCAGGACCCAAAGACCTAGCTGGCCTGAATGGCCCCCAGGGGGCCCCCAAGCAGCCCCTCTCCATTTGGGTCTGGGGTCTTTCGTTGGGCCGGGAACCTGGGAGGTACCTGCCAGGTTGCAGTTCACGGCCCGAGAAGCACTCTCCGGCCAACATGCCAAACGTCCAGCGACTGCTCCCAAAGCGAAGGAGCCAGGACCCAAAGACCTAGCTGGCCTGAAGGGGCCCCAGGGGGCCCCCAAGCAGCCCCTCTCAATTTGGGTCTGGGGGCTTTCGTTGGGCCGGGAACCTGGGAGGTACCTGCCAGGTTACAGTTCGCGGCCCAAGAAGCACTCTCCGGCAAACATGCCCAAGCTCTAGCGACTGCTCCCAAAGCGAAGGAGCCAGGACCCAAAGACCTAGCTGGCCTGAAGGGGCCCCAGGGGGCCCCCAAGCAGCCCCTCTCCATTTGGGTCTGGGGGCTTTCGTTGGGCTGGGAACCTGGGAGGTACATGCAAGGTTGCAGTTCGCGGCCCGAGAAGCACTCTCCGGCCAACATGCCAAACGTCCAGCGACTGCTCACAAAGCGAAGGAGCCAGGACCCAAAGACCTAGCTGGCCTGAAGGGGCCCCAGGGGGCCCCCAAGCAGCCCCTCTCAATTTGGGTCTGGGGGCTTTCGTTGGGCCGGGAACCTGGGAGGTACCTGCCAGGTTGCAGTTCGCGGCCCGAGAAGCACTCTCCGGCCAACATGCCCAAGCTCTAGAGACTGATCCCAAAGCGAAGGAGCCAGGACCCAAAGACATAGCTGGCCTGAAGGGGCCCCAGGGGGCCCCCAAGCAGCCCCTCTCAATTTGGGTCTGGGGGCTTTCGTTGGGCCGGGAACCTGGGAGGTACCTGCCAGGTTGCAGTTCGCGGCCCGAGAAGCACTCTCCGGCCAACGTGCCCAAGGTCCAGCGACTGCTCCCAAAGCGAAGGAGCCAGGACCCAAAGACCTAGCTGGCCTGGAGGGCCCCAGGGGTCCCCCAAGCAGCCCCTCTCAATTTGGGTCTGAGGACTTTCGTTGGGCCTGTAAACTGGGAGGTACCTGCCAGGTTGCAGTTCGCGGCCCGAGAAGCACTCTCCGGCCAACATGCCAAACGTCCAGCGACTGCTCCCAAACCGAAGGAGCCAGGACCCAAAGACCTAGCTGGCCTGAATGGCCCCCAGGGGGCCCCCAAGCAGCCCCTCTCCATTTGGGTCTGGGGTCTTTCGTTGGGCCGGGAACCTGGGAGGTACCTGCCAGGTTGCAGTTCACGGCCCGAGAAGCACTCTCCGGCCAACATGCCAAACGTCCAGCGACTGCTCCCAAAGCGAAGGAGCCAGGACCCAAAGACCTAGCTGGCCTGAAGGGGCCCCAGGGGGCCCCCAAGCAGCCCCTCTCAATTTGGGTCTGGGGGCTTTCGTTGGGCCGGGAACCTGGGAGGTACCTGCCAGGTTGCAGTTCGCGGCCCGAGAAGCACTCTCCGGCCAACGTGCCCAAGGTCCAGCGACTGCTCCCAAAGCGAAGGAGCCAGGACCCAAAGACCTAGCTGGCCTGGAGGGCCCCAGGGGTCCCCCAAGCAGCCCCTCTCAATTTGGGTCTGAGGACTTTCGTTGGGCCTGTAAACTGGGAGGTACCTGCCAGGTTGCAGTTCGCGGCCCGAGAAGCACTCTCCGGCCAACATGCCAAACGTCCATCAACTGCTCCCAAAGCGAAGGAGCCAGGACCCAAAGACCTAGCTGGCCTGAAGGGGCCCCAGGGGGCCCCCAAGCAGCCCCTCTCCATTTGGGTCTGGGGGCTTTCGTTGGGCCGGGAACCTGGGAGGTACCTGCCAGGTTGCAGTTCGCGGCCCGAGAAGCACTCTCCGGCCAACATGCCCAAGGTCCAGCGACTGCTCCCAAAGCGAAGGAGCCAGGACCCAAAGACCTAGCTGGCCTGAAAGGGGCCCCAGGGGGCCCCCAAGCAGCCCCTCTCCATTTGGGTCTGGGGGCTTTCGTTGGGCCGGGAACCTGGGAGGTACCTGCCAGGTTGCAGTTCGCGGCCCGAGAAGCACTCTCCGGCCAACATGCCAAACGTCCAGCGACTGCTCCCAAACCGAAGGAGCCAGGACCCAAAGACCTAGCTGGCCTGAAGTGCCCCCAGGGGGCCCCCAAGCAGCCCCTCTCCATTTGGGTCTGGGGGCTTTCGTTGGGCCGGGAACCTGGGAGGTACCTGCCAGGTTGCAGTTCGCGGCCCGAGAAGCACTCTCCGGCCAACGTGCCCAAGGTCCAGCGACTGCTCCCAAAGCGAAGGAGCCAGGACCCAAAGACCTAGCTGGCCTGGAGGGCCCCAGGGGTCCCCCAAGCAGCCCCTCTCAATTTGGGTCTGAGGACTTTCGTTGGGCCTGTAAACTGGGAGGTACCTGCCAGGTTGCAGTTCGCGGCCCGAGAAGCACTCTCCGGCCAACATGCCCAAGGTCCAGCGACTGCTCCCAAAGCGAAGGAGCCAGGACCCAAAGACCTAGCTGGCCTGAAGGGGCCCCAGGGGGCCCCCAAGCAGCCCCTCTCCATTTGGGTCTGGGGGCTTTCGTTGGGCCGGGAACCTGGGAGGTACCTGCAAGGTTGCAGGTCGCGGCCCGAGAAGCACTCTCCGGCCAACATGCCAAACGTCCAGCGACTGCTCCCAAACCGAAGAAGCCAGGACCCAAAGACATAGCTGGCCTGAAGGGGCCCCAGGGGGCCCCCAAGCAGCCCCTCTCAATTTGGGTTTGGGGGCTTTCGTTGGGCCGGGAACCTGGGAGGTACCTGCCAGGTTGCAGTTCGCGGCCCGAGAAGCACTCTCCGGCCAACATGCCAAACGTCCAGCAACAGCTCCCAAACCGAAGGAGCCAGGACCCAAAGACCTAGCTGGCCTGAAGGGGCCCCAGGGGGCCCCCAAGCAGCCCCTCTCAATTTGGGTCTGGGGGCTTTCGTTGGGCCGGGAACCTGGGAGGTACCTGCCAGGTTGCAGGTCGCGGCCCGAGAAGCACTCTCCGGCCAACATGCCAAAAGTCCAGCGACTGCTCCCAAACCGAAGGAGCCAGGACCCAAAGACCTAGCTGGCCTGAGGAGGCCGCAGGGGGCCCCCAAGCAGCCCCTCTCCATTTGAGCCTGGGGGCTTTCATTGGGCCGGGAACCTGGGAGGTACCTGCCAGGTTGCAGTTCGCGGCCCGAGAAGCACTCTCCGGCCAACATGCCCAAGTTCTAGAGACTGCTCACAAAGCGAAGGAGCCAGGACCCAAAGACCTAGCTGGCCTGAAGGGGCCCCAGGGGGCCCCCAAGCAGCCCCTCTCAATTTGGGTCTGGGGGCTTTCGTTGGGCCGGGAACCTGGGAGGTACCTGCCAGGTTGCAGTTCGCGGCCCGAGAAGCACTCTCCGGCCAACATGCCCAAGCTCTAGAGACTGCTCCCAAAGCGAAGGAGCCAGGACCCAAAGACCTAGCTGGCCTGAAGGGGCCCCAGGGGGCCCCCAAGCAGCCCCTCTCCATTTGGGTCTGGGGGCTTTCGTTGGGCCGGGAACCTGGGAGGTACCTGCCAGGTTGCAGTTCGCGGCCCGAGAAGCACTCTCCGGCCAACATGCCCAAGACCAGCCACTGCTCACAAAGCGAAGGAGCCAGGACCCAAAGACCTAGCTGGCCTGAAGGGGCCCCAGGGGGCCCCCAAGCAGCCCCTCTCAATTTGGGTCTGGGGGCTTTCGTTGGGCCTGGGAACTGGGAGGTACCTGCCAGGTTGCAGTTCGCGGCCCGAGAAGCACTCTCCGGCCAACATGCCAAACGTCCAGCGACTGCTCCCAAAACGAAGGAGCCAGGACCCAAAGACCTAGCTGGCCTGAAGGGGCCCCAGGGGGCCCCCAAGCAGCCCCTCTCAATTTGGGTCTGGGGGCTTTCTTTGGGCCGGGAACCTGGGAGGTACCTGCAAGGTTGCAGTTCGCGACCCGAGAAGCACTCTCCGGACAACATGCCAAACGTCCAGCGACTGCTCCCAAAGTGAAGGAGCCTGGAACCAAAGACCTAGCTGGCCTGAAGGGCCCCAGGGGGCCCCCAAGCAGCCCCTCTCCATTTGGGTCTGGGGGCTTTCGTTGGGCCGGGAACCTGGGAGGTACCTGCCAGGTTGCAGTTCGCAGCCCGAGAAGCACTCTCCGGCCAACATGCCAAACGTCCAGCGACTGCTCCCAAAGCGAAGGAGCCAGGACCCAAAGACCTAGCTGGCCTGAAGGGGCCCCAGGGGGCCCCCAAGCAGCCCCTCTCAATTTGGGTCTGGGGGCTTTCGTTGGGCCGGGAACCTGGGAGGTACCTGCCAGGTTGCAGTTCGCGGCCCGAGAAGCACTCTCCGGCCAACATGCCAAACGTCCAGCAACAGCTCCCAAACCGAAGGAGCCAGGACCCAAAGACCTAGCTGGCCTGAAGGGGCCCCAGGGGGCCCCCAAGCAGCCCCTCTCAATTTGGGTCTGGGGGCTTTCGTTGGGCCGGGAACCTGGGAGGTACCTGCCAGGTTGCAGTTCGCGGCCCGAGAAGCACTCTCCGGCCAACATGCCAAAAGTCCAGCGACTGCTCCCAAAGCGAAGGAGCCAGGACCCAAAGACATAGCTGGCCTGAGGAGGCCGCAGGGTGCCCCCAAGCAGCCCCTCTCCATTTGAGTCTGGGGGCTTTCGTTGGGCCGGGAACCTGGGAGGTACCTGCCAGGTTGCAGTTCGCGGCCCGAGAAGCACTCTCCGGCCAACATGCCAAACGTCCAGCGACTGCTCCCAAAGCGAAGGAGCCAGGACCCAAAGACATAGCTGGCCTGAAGGGGCCCCAGGGGGTCCCCAAGCAGCCCCTCTCCATTTGGGTCTGGGGGCTTTCGTTGGGCCGGGAACCTGGGAGGTACCTGCCAGGTTGCAGTTTGCGGCCCGAGAAGCACTCTCCGGACAACATGCCCAAGCTCTAGAGACTGCTCCCAAAGCGAAGGAGCCAGGACCCAAAGACCTAGCTGGCCTGAAGGGGCCCCAGGGGGCCCCCAAGCAGCCCCTCTCAATTTGGGTCTGGGGGCTTTTGTTGGGCCGGGAACCTGGAGGTACCTGAGAGGTTGCAGGTCGCGGCCCGAGAAGCACTCTCCGGCCAACATGCCAAACGTCCAGCGACTGCTCCCAAAGCGAAGGAGCCAGGACCCAAAGACTTAGCTGGCCTGAAGGGGCCCCAGGGGGCCCCCAAGCAGCCCCTCTCCATTTGGGTCTGGGGGCTTTCGTTGGGCCGGGAACCTGGGAGGTACCTGCCAGGTTGCAGTTCGCGGCCCGAGAAGCACTCTCCGGCCAACATGCCAAACGTCCAGCGACTGCTCCCAAACCGAAGGAGCCAGGACCCAAAGACATAGCTGGCCTGAAGGGGCCCCAGGGGGCCCCCAAGCAGACCCTCTCAATTTGGGTCTGGGGGCTTTCGTTGGGCCGGGAACCTGGGAGGTACCTGCCAGGTTGCAGTTCGCGGCCCGAGAAGCACTCTCCGGCCAACGTGCCCAAGGTCCAGCGACTGCTCCCAAAGCGAAGGACCCAGGACCCAAAGACCTAGCTGGCCTGAGGGCCCCAGGGGTCCCCCAAGCAGCCCCTCTCAATTTGGGTCTGAGGACTTTCGTTGGGCCTGTAAACTGGGAGGTACCTGCCAGGTTGCAGTTCGCGGCCCGAGAAGCACTCTCCGGCCAACATGCCAAACGTCCAGCGACTGCTCCCAAAGCGAAGGAGCCAGGACCCAAAGACCTAGCTGGCCTGAAGGGGCCCCAGGGGGCCCCCAATCAGCCCCTCTCCATTTGGGTCTGGGGGCTTTCGTTGGGCCGGGAACCTGGGAGGTACCTGCCAGGTTACAGTTCGCGGCCCGAGAAGCACTCTCCGGACAACATGCCCAAGCTCTAGCGACTGCTCCTAAAGCGAAGGAGCCAGGACCCAAAGACCTAGCTGGCCTGAAGGGCCCCCAGGGGGCCCCCAAGCAGCCCCTCTCCATTTGGGTCTGGGGGCTTTCGTTGGGCCGGGAACCTGGGAGGTACCTGCCAGGTTGCAGGTCGCGGCCCGAGAAGCACTCTCCGGACAACATGCCCAAGCTCTGGCGACTGCTCCCAAAGCGAAGGAGCCAGGACCCAAAGACCTAGCTGGCCTGAAGGGGCCCCAGGGGGCCCCCAAGCAGCCCCTCTCAATTTGGGTCTGGGGGCTTTCGTTGGGCCGGGAACCTGGGAGGTACCTGACAGGTTGCAGTTCGCGGCCCGAGAAGCACTCTCAGGCCAACATGCCAAACGTCCAGCGACTGCTCCCAAAGCGAAGGAGCCAGGACCCAAAGACCTAGCTGACCTGAAGGGGCCCCAGGGGGCCCCCAAGCAGCCCCTCTCCATTTGAGTCTGGGGGCTTTCGTTGGGCCGGGAACCTGGGAGGTACCTGCCAGGTTGCAGTTCGCGGCCCGAGAAGCACTCTCCGGCCAACATGCCAAACGTCCAGCAACAGCTCCCAAACCGAAGGAGCCAGGACCCAAAGACCTAGCTGGCCTGAAGGGGCCCCAGGGGGCCCCCAAGCAGCCCCTCTCAATTTGTGTCTGGGGTCTTTCGTTGGGCCGGGAACCTGGGAGGTACCTGCCAGGTTGCAGTTCGCGGCCCGAGAAGCACTCTCCGGCCAACATGCCAAATGTCCAGCGACTGCTCCCAAACCGAAGGAGCCAGGACCCAAAGACCTAGCTGGCCTGAGGAGGCCCCAGGGGGCCCCCAAGCAGCCCCTCTCCATTTGAGTCTGGGGGCTTTCGTTGGGCCGGGAACCTGGGAGGTACCTGCCAGGTTGCAGTTCGCGGCCCGAGAAGCACTCTCCGGACAACATGCCAAACGTCCAGCGACTGCTCCCAAAGCGAAGGAGCCAGGACCCAAAGACCTAGCTGGCCTGAAGGGGCCCCAGGGGGCCCCCAAGCAGCCCCTCTCAATTTGGGTCTGGGGGCTTTCGTTGGGCCGGGAACCTGGGAGGTACCTGCCAGGTTGCAGTTCGCGGCCCGTGAAGCACTCTCCGGCCAACGTGCCCTATGTCCAGCGACTGCTCCCAAAGCGAAGGAGCAGGGACCCAAAGACCTAGCTGACCTGAAGGGGCCCCAGGGGGCCCCCAAGCAGACCCTCTCAAGTTGGGTCTGGGGGCTTTCGTTTGGGCTGGAACCTGGGAGGTACCTGCCAGGTTGCAGTTCGCGGCCCGAGAAGCACTCTCCGGCCAACATGCCCAATGTCCAGCGATTGCTCCCAAAGCGAAGGAGCCAGGACCCAAAGACCTAGCTGGCCTGAAGGGGCCCCAGGGGGCCCCCAAGCAGCCCCTCTCAATTTGGGTCTGGGGGCTTTCGTTGGGCCGGGAACCTGGGAGGTACCTGCCAGGTTGCAGTTCGCGGCCCGAGAAGCACTCTCCGGCCAACATGCCAAAAGTCCAGAGACTGCTCCCAAACCGAAGGAGACAGGACCCAAAGACCTAGCTGGCCTGAGGAGGCCCCAGGGGGCCCCCAAGCAGCCCCTCTCCGTTTGAGTCTGGGGGCTTTCGTTGGGCCGGGAACCTGGGAGGTACCTGCCAGGTTGCAGTTCGCGGCCCGAGAAGCACTCTCCGGCCAACATGCCAAAAGTCCAGAGACTGCTCCCAAAGCGAAGGAGCCAGGACCCAAAGACCTAGCTGGCCTGAGGAGGCCCCAGGGGGCCCCCAAGCAGCCCCTCTCCATTTGAGTCTGGGGGCTTTCGTTGGGCCGGGAACCTGGGAGGTACCTGCCAGGTTGCAGTTCGCGGCCTGAGAAGCACTCTCCGGACAACATGTGGCCTGAAGGGGCCCCAGGGGGCCCCCAAGCAGCCCCTCTCAATTTGGGTCTGGGGGCTTTCGTTGGGCCGGGAACCTGGGAGGTACCTGCCAGGTTGAAGTTCGCGGCCCGAGAAGCACTCTCCGGCCAACATGCCAAACGTCCAGCGACTGCTCCCAAAGCGAAGGAGCCAGGACCCAAAGACATAGCTGGCCTGAAGGGGCCCCAGGGGGCCCCCAAGCAGCCCCTCTCCATTTGGGTCTGGGGGATTTCGTTGGGCCGGGAACCTGGGAGGTACCTGCCAGGTTGCAGTTCGCGGCCCGAGAAGCACTCTCCGGCCAACATGCCAAACGTCCAGCGACTGCTCCCAAACCAAAGGAGCAAGGACCCAAAGACATAGCTGGCCTGAAGGGGCCCCAGGGGGCCCCCAAGCAGCCCCTCTCAATTTGGGTCTGGGGGCTTTCGTTGGGCCGGGAACCTGGGAGGTACCTGCCAGGTTGCAGTTCGCGGCCCGAGAAGCACTCTCCGGCCAACATGCCAAACGTCCAGCGACTGCTCCCAAAGCGAAGGAGCCAGGACCCAAAGACCTAGCTGACCTGAAGGGGCCCCAGGGGGCCCCCAAGCAGCCCCTCTCCATTTGAGTCTGGGGGCTTTCGTTGGGCCGGGAACCTGGGAGGTACCTGCCAGGTTGCAGTTCGCTGCCCGAGAAGCACTCTCCGGCCAACATGCCCAAGGTCCAGCGATTGCTCCCAAAGCGAAGGAGCCAGGACCCAAAGACCTAGCTGGCCTGAAGGGGCCCCAGGGGGCCCCCAAGCAGCCCCTCTCCATTTGGGTCTGGGGGCTTTCGTTGGGCCGGGAACCTGGGAGGTACCTGCCAGGTTGCAGTTCGCGGCCCGAGAAGCACTCTCCGGCCAACATGCCAAAATGTCCAGAGACTGCTCCCAAACCGAAGGAGCCAGGACCCAAAGACCTAGCTGGCCTGAGGAGGCCCCAGGGGGCCCCCAAGCAGCCCCTCTCCGTTTGAGTCTGGGGGCTTTCGTTGGGCCGGGAACCTGGGAGGTACCTGCCAGGTTGCAGTTCGCGGCCCGAGAAGCACTCTCCGGCCAACATGCCAAAAGTCCAGAGACTGCTCCCAAAGAGAAGGAGCCAGGACCCAAAGACCTAGCTGGCCTGAGGAGGCCCCAGGGGGCCCCCAAGCAGCCCCTCTCCATTTGAGTCTGGGGGCTTTCGTTGGGCCGGGAACCTGGGAGGTACCTGCCAGGTTGCAGTTCGCGGCCCGAGAAGCACTCTCCGGACAACATGCCCAAGCTCTAGCGACTGCTCCCAAAGCGAAGGAGCCAGGACCCAAAGACCTAGCTGGCCTGAAGGGGCCCCAGGGGGCCCCCAAGCAGCCCCTCTCAATTTGGGTCTGGGGGCTTTCGTTGGGCCGGGAACCTGGGAGGTAACTGCCAGGTTGCAGTTCGCGGCCTGAGAAGCACTCTCCGGACAACATGTGGCCTGAAGGGGCCCCAGGGGGCCCCCAAGCAGCCCCTCTCAATTTGGGTCTGGGGGCTTTCGTTGGGCCGGGAACCTGGGAGGTACCTGCCTGGTTACAGTTCGCGGCCCGAGAAGCACTCTCCGGCCAACATGCCAAACGTCCAGCGACTGCTCCCAAAGCGAAGGAGCCAGGACCCAAAGACCTAGCTGGCCTGAAGGGGCCCCAGGGGGCCCCCAAGCAGCCCCTCTCAATTTGGGTCTGGGGGCTTTCGTTGGGCCGGGAACCTGGGAGGTACCTGCCAGGTTGCAGTTCGCGGCCCGAGAAGCACTCTCCGGACAACATGTGGCCTGAAGGGGCCCCAGGGGGCCCCCAAGCAGCCCCTCTCAATTTGGGTCTGGGGGCTTTCGTTGGGCCGGGAACCTGGGAGGTACCTGCCAGGTTGCAGTTCGCGGCCCGAGAAGCACTCTCCGGCCAACATGCCAAACGTCCAGCAACAGCTCCCAAACCGAAGGAGCCAGGACCCAAAGACCTAGCTGGCCTGAAGGGGCCCCAGGGGGCCCCCAAGCAGCCCCTCTCAATTTGTGTCTGGGGTCTTTCGTTGGGCCGGGAACCTGGGAGGTACCTGCCAGGTTGCAGTTCGCGGCCCGAGAAGCACTCTCCGGCCAACATGCCAAAAGTCCAGCGACTGCTCCCAAAGCGAAGGAGCCAGGACCCAAAGACCTAGCTGGCCTGAGGAGGCCCCAGGGGGCCCCCAGCAGCCCCTCTCCGTTTGAGTCTGGGGGCTTTCGTTGGGCCGGGAACCTGGGAGGTACCTGCCAGGTTGCAGTTCGCGGCCCGTGAAGCACTCTCCGGCCAACGTGCCCAAGGTCCAGCGACTGCTCCCAAAGCGAAGGAGCCAGGACCCAAAGACCTAGCTGAACTGAAGGGGCCCCAGGGGGCCCCCAAGCAGACCCTCTCAAGTTGGGTCTGGGGGCTTTCGTTGGGCCGGGAACCTGGGAGGTACCTGCCAGGTTGCAGTTCGCGGCCCGAGAAGCACTCTCCGGCCAACATGCCCAAGACCAGCCACTGCTCCCAAAGCGAAGGAGCCATGACCCAAACACCTAGCTGGCCTGAAGGGGCCCCAGGGGGCCCCCAAGCAGCCCCTCTCAATTTGGGTCTGGGGGCTTTCGTTGGGCCTGGAAACTGGGAGGAACCTGCCAGGTTGCAGGTCGCGGCCCGAGAAGCACTCTGCGGCCAACATGCCAAAAGTCCAGCGACTGCTCCCAAAGCGAAGGAGCCAGGACAGAAAGACCTAGCTGGCCTGAAGGTGCCCCAGGGGGCCCCCAAGCAGCCCCTCTCCATTTGGGTCTGGGGGCTTTCGTTGGGCCGGGAACCTGGGAGGTACCTGCCAGGTTGCAGATCGCGGCCCGAGAAGCACTCTCCGGCCAACATGCCAAACGTCCAGCAACAGCTCCCTAACCGAAGGAGCCAGGACCCAAAGACCTAGCTGGCCTGAAGGGGCCCCAGGGGGCCCCCAAGCAGCCCCTCTCCATTTGTGTCTGTGGGCTTTCGTTGGGCCGGGAACCTGGGAGGTACCTGCCAGGTTGCAGTTCGCGGCCCGAGAAGCACTCTCCGCCCAATATGCCAAAAGTCCAGCGACTGCTCCCAAACCGAAGGAGCCAGGACCCAAAGACCTAGCTGGCCTGAGGAGGCCCCAGGGGGCCCCCAAGCAGCCCCTCTCCATTTGAGTCTGGGGGCTTTCGTTGGGCCGGGAACCTGGGAGGTACCTGCCAGGTTGCAGTTCGCGGCCTGAGAAGCACTCTCCGGACAACATGTGGCCTGAAGGGGCCCCAGGGGGCCCCCAAGCAGCCCCTCTCCATTTGGGTCTGGGGGCTTTCGTTGGGCCGGGAACCTGGGAGGTACCTGCCAGGTTGCAGTTCGCGGCCCGAGAAGCACTCTCCAGCCAACATGCCCAAGGTCCAGCGACTGCTCCCAAAGCGAAGGAGCCAGGACCCAAAGACCTAGCTGGCCGGGAGGGCCCCAGGGGGCCCCCAAGCAGCCCCTCTCAATTTGGGTCTGGGGACTTTCGTTGGGCCTGTAAACTGGGAGGTACCTGCCAGGTTGCATTTCGCGGCCCGAGAAGCACTCTCCGGCCAACATGCCAAACGTCCAGCGACTGCTTCGAAAACGAAGGAGCCAGGACCCAAAGACCTAGCTGGCCTGAAGGGGCCCCAGGGGGCCCCCAAGCAGCCCCTCTCAATTTGGGTCTGGGGGCTTTCGTTGGGCCGGGAACCTGGGAGGTACCTGCCAGGTTGCAGTTCGCGGCCCGAGAAGCACTCTCCAGCCAACATGCCAAAAGTCCCGCGACTGCTACCAAACCGAAGGAGCCATGACCCAAAGACCTAGCTGGCCTGAAGGGGCCCCAGGGGGCCCCCAAGCAGCCCCTCTCAATTTGGGTCTGAGGGCTTTCGTTGTGCCTGGAAACTGGGAGGTACCTGCCAGGTTGCAGTTCGCGGCCCGAGAAGCACTCTCCGGCCAACATGCCAAACGTCCAGCGACTGCTCCCAAAGCGAAGGAGCCAGGACCCAAAGACCTAGCTGGCCTGAAGGGGCCCCAGGGGGCCCCCAAGCAGCCCCTCTCAATTTGGGTCTGGGGGCTTTCGTTGGGCCGGGAACCTGGGAGGTACCTGCCAGGTTACAGTTCGCGGCCCGAGAAGCACTCTCCAGACAACATGCCCAAGCTCTAGCGACTGCTCCCAAAGCGAAGGAGCCAGGACCCAAAGACATAGCTGGCCTGAAGGGGCCCCAGGGGGCCCCCAAGCAGCCCCTCTCAATTTGGGTCTGGGGACTTTCGTTGGGCCTGGAAACTGGGAGGAACCTGCCAGGTTGCAGTTCGCGGCCCGAGAAGCACTCTCCGGCCAACATGCCAAACGTCCAGCGACTGCTCCCAAAGCGAAGGAGCCAGGACCCAAAGACCTAGCTGGCCTGAAGGGGCCCCAGGGGGCCCCCAAGCAGCCCCTCTCCATTTGGGTCTGGGGGCTTTCGTTGGGCCGGGAACCTGGGAGGTACCTGCCAGGTTGCAGTTCGCGGCCCGAGAAGCACTCTCCGGCCAACATGCCCAAGGTCCAGCGACTGCTCCCAAAGCGAAGGAGCCAGGACCCAAAGACCTAGCTGGCCTGAAGGGGCCCCAGGGAGCCCCCAAGCAGCCCCTCTCCATTTGGGTCTGGGGGCTTTCGTTGTGCCTGGAAACTGGGAGGTACCTGCCAGGTTGCAGTTCGCGGCCCGAGAAGCACTCTCCGGCCAACATGCCAAACGTCCAGCGACTGCTCCCAAAGCGAAGGAGCCAGGACCCAAAGACCTAGCTGGCCTGAAGGGGCCCCAGGGGGCCCCCAAGCAGCCCCTCTCAATTTGGGTCTGGGGGCTTTCGTTGGGCCGGGAACCTGGGAGGTACCTGCCAGGTTACAGTTCGCGGCCCGAGAAGCACTCTCCGGCCAACATGCCAAACGTCCAGCGACTGCTCCCAAAGCGAAGGAGCCAGGACCCAAAGACCTAGCTGGCCTGAAGGGGCCCCAGGGGGCCCCCAAGCAGCCCCTCTCAATTTGGGTCTGGGGGCTTTCGTTGGGCCGGGAACCTGGGAGGTACCTGCCAGGTTACAGTTCGCGGCCCGAGAAGCACTCTCCGGCCAACATGCCAAACGTCCAGCAACAGCTCCCAAACCGAAGGAGCCAGGACCCAAAGACCTAGCTGGCCTGAAGGGGCCCCAGGGGGCCCCCAAGCAGCCCCTCTCAATTTGGGTCTGGGGGCTTTCGTTGGGCCGGGAACCTGGGAGGTACCTGCCAGGTTGCAGTTCGCGGCCCGAGAAGCACTCTCCGGCCAACATGCCAAAAGTCCAGCGACTGCTCCCAAAGCGAAGGAGCCAGGACCCAAAGACCTAGCTGGCCTGAGGAGGCCCCAGGGGGCCCCCAAGCAGCCCCTCTCCATTTGAGTCTGGGGTCTTTCGTTGGGCCGGGAACCTGGGAGGTACCTGCCAGGTTGCAGTTCGCGGCCCGAGAAGCACTCTCCGGCCAACATGCCAAACGTCCAGCGACTGCTCCCAAAGCGAAGCAGCCAGGACCCAAAGACCTAGCTGGCCTGAAGGGGCCCCAGGGGGCCCCCAAGCAGCCCCTCTCCATTTGGGTCTGGGGGCTTTCGTTGGGCCGGGAACCTGGGAGGTACCTGCCAGGTTGCAGTTCGCGGCCCGAGAAGCACTCTCCGGCCAACATGCCCAAGACCAGCCACTGATCCCAAAGCGAAGGAGCCATGACCCAAAGACCTAGCTGGCCTGAAGGGGCCCCAGGGGGCCCCCAAGCAGCCCCTCTCAATTTGGGTCTGGGGGCTTTCGTTGGGCCTGGAAACTGGGAGGAACCTGCCAGGTTGCAGTTCGCGGCCCGAGAAGCACTCTCCGGCCAACATGCCAAACGTCCAGCGACTGCTCCCAAAACGAAGGAGCCAGGACCCAAAGACCTAGCTGGACTGAAGGGGCCCCAGGGGGCCCCCAAGCAGCCCCTCTCAATTTGGGTCTGGGGGCTTTCTTTGGGCCGGGAACCTGGGAGGTACCTGCCAGGTTACAGTTCGCGGCCCGAGAGGCACTCTCCGGACAACATGCCCAAGCTCTAGCGACTGCTCCCAAAGCGAAGGAGCCAGGACCCAAAGACCTAGCTGGCCTGAAGGGGCCCCAGGGGGCCCCCAAGCAGCCCCTCTCAATTTGGGTCTGGGGGCTTTCGTTGGGCCGGGAACCTGGGAGGTACCTGACAGGTTGCAGGTCGCGGCCCGAGAAGCACTCTCCGGCCAACATGCCAAACGTCCAGCGAGTGCTCCCAAACCGAAGGAGCCAGGACCCAAAGACCTAGCTGGCCTGAAGGGGCCCCAGGGGGCCCCCAAGCAGCCCCTCTCAATTTGGGTCTGGGGGCTTTCGTTGGGCCGGGAACCTGGGAGGTACCTGCCAGGTTACAGTTCGCGGCCCGAGAAGCACTCTCCGGCCAACATGCCAAACGTCCAGCAACAGCTCCCAAACCGAAGGAGCCAGGACCCAAAGACCTAGCTGGCCTGAAGGGGCCCCAGGGGGCCCCCAAGCAGCCCCTCTCAATTTGGGTCTGGGGTCTTTCGTTGGGCCGGGAACCTGGGAGGTACCTGCCAGGTTGCAGTTCGCGGCCCGAGAAGCACTCTCCGGCCAACATGCCAAAAGTCCAGCGACTGCTCCCAAAGCGAAGGAGCCAGGACCCAAAGACCTAGCTGGCCTGAGGAGGCCCCAGGGGGCCCCCAAGCAGCCCCTCTCCATTTGAGTCTGGGGTCTTTCGTTGGGCCGGGAACCTGGGAGGTACCTGCCAGGTTGCAGTTCGCGGCCCGAGAAGCACTCTCCGGCCAACATGCCAAACGTCCAGCGACTGCTCCCAAAGCGAAGCAGCCAGGACCCAAAGACCTAGCTGGCCTGAAGGGGCCCCAGGGGGCCCCCAAGCAGCCCCTCTCCATTTGGTTCTGGGGTCTTTCGTTGGGCCGGGAACCTGGGAGGTACCTGCCAGGTTGCAGTTCGCGGCCCGTGAAGCACTCTCCGGCCAACGTGCCCAAGGTCCAGCGACTGCTCCCAAAGCGAAGGAGCCAGGACCCAAAGACCTAGCTGACCTGAAGGGGCCCCAGGGGGCCCCCAAGCAGAACCTCTCAAGTTGGGTCTGGGGGCTTTCGTTGGGCCGGGAACCTGGGAGGTACCTGCCAGGTTGCAGTTCGCGGCCCGAGAAGCACTCTCCGGCCAACATGCCCAAGACCAGCCACTGCTCCCAAAGCGAAGGAGCCATGACCCAAAGACCTAGCTGGCCTGAAGGGGCCCCAGGGGGCCCCCAAGCAGCCCCTCTCAATTTGGGTCTGGGGGCTTTCGTTGTGACTGGAAACTGGGAGGAACCTGCCAGGTTGCAGTTCGCGGCCCGAGAAGCACTCTCCGGCCAACATGCCAAACGTCCAGCGACTGCTCCCAAAACGAAGGAGCCAGGACCCAAAGACCTAGCTGGCCTGAAGGGGCCCCAGGGGGCCCCCAAGCAGCCCCTCTCCATTTGGGTCTGGGGGCTTTCGTTGGGCCGGGAACCTGGGAGGTACCTGCCAGGTTGCAGTTCGCGGCCCGAGAAGCACTCTCCGGCCAACATGCCCAAGGTCCAGCGACTGCTCCCAAAACGAAGGAGCCAGGACCCAAAGACCTAGCTGGCCTGAAGGGGCCCCAGGGGGCCCCCAAGCAGCCCCTCTCCATTTGGGTCTGGGGGCTTTCTTTGGGCCGGGAACCTGGGAGGTACCTGCCAGGTTACAGTTCGCGGCCCGAGAAGCACTCTCCGGACAACATGCCCAAGCTCTAGCGACTGCTCCCAAAGCGAAGGAGCCAGGACCCAAAGACCTAGCTGGCCTGAAGGGGCCCCAGGGGGCCCCCAAGCAGCCCCTCTCAATTTGGGTCTGGGGGCTTTCGTTGGGCCGGGAACCTGGGAGGTACCTGACAGGTTGCAGGTCGCGGCCCGAGAAGCACTCTCCGGCCAACATGCCAAACGTCCAGCGACTGCTCCCAAAGCGAAGGAGCCAGGACCCAAAGACCTAGCTGGCCTGAAGGGGCCCCAGGGGGCCCCCAAGCAGCCCCTTTCAATTTGGGTCTGGGGGCTTTCGTTGGGCCGGGAACCTGGGAGGTACCTGCCAGGTTGCAGTTCGCGGCCCGAGAAGCACTCTCCGGCCAACATGCCAAACGTCCAGCAACAGCTCCCAAACCGAAGGAGCCAGGACCCAAAGACCTAGCTGGCCTGAAGGGGCCCCAGGGGGCCCCCAAGCAGCCCCTCTCAATTTGGGTCTGGGGTCTTTCGTTGAGCCGGGAACCTGGGAGGTACCTGCCAGGTTGCAGTTCGCGGCCCGAGAAGCACTCTCCGGCCAACATGCCAAAAGTCCAGCGACTGCTCCCAAAGAGAAGGAGCCAGGACCCAAAGACCTAGCTGGCCTGAGGAGGCCCCAGGGGGCCCCCAAGCAGCCCCTCTCCATTTGAGTCTGGGGGCTTTCGTTGGGCCGGGAACCTGGGAGGTACCTGCCAGGTTGCAGTTCGCGGCCCGAGAAGCACTCTCCGGCCAACATGCCAAACGTCCAGCGACTGCTCCCAAAGCGAAGGAGCCAGGACCCAAAGACCTAGCTGGCCTGAAGGGGCCCCAGGGGGCCCCCAAGCAGCCCCTCTCCATTTGAGTCTGGGGGCTTTCGTTGGGCCGGGAACCTGGGAGGTACCTGCCAGGTTGCAGTTCGCGGCCCGTGAAGCACTCTCCGGCCAACGTGCCAAACGTCCAGCGACTGCTCCCAAAGCGAAGGAGCCAGGACCCAAAGACCTAGCTGACCTGAAGGGGCCCCAGGGGGCCCCCAAGCAGCCCCTCTCAATTTGGGTCTGGGGGCTTTCGTTGGGCCTGGAAACTGGGAGGAACCTGCCAGGTTGCAGGTCGCAGCCCGAGAAGCACTCTGCGGCCAACATGCCAAACGTCCAGCGACTGCTCCCAAAGCGAAGGAGCCAGGACCCAAAGACATAGCTGGCCTGAAGGTGCCCCAGGGGGCCCCCAAGCAGCCCCTCTCCATTTGGGTCTGGGGGCTTTCGTTGGGCCGGGAACCTGGGAGGTACCTGCCAGGTTGCAGTTCGCGGCCCGAGAAGCACTCTCCGGCCAACATGCCAAACGTCCAGCGACTGCTCCCAAACCGAAGGAGCCAGGACCCAAAGACCTAGCTGGCCTGAAGGGGCCCCAGGGGGCCCCCAAGCAGCCCCTCTCAATTTGGGTCTGGGGCCTTTCGTTGGGCCGGGAACCTGGGAGGTACCTGCCAGGTTGCAGTTCGCGGCCCGAGAAGCACTCTCCGGCCAACATGCCAAACGTCCAGCAACAGCTCCCAAACCGAAGGAGCCAGGACCCAAAGACCTAGCTGGCCTGAAGGGGCCCCAGGGGGCCCCCAAGCAGCCCCTCTCAATTTGGGTCTGGGGGCTTTCGTTGGGCCGGGAACCTGGGAGGTACCTGCCAGGTTGCAGTTCGCGGCCCGAGAAGCACTCTCCGGCCAACATGCCAAAAGTCCAGCGACTGCTCCCAAAGCGAAGGAGCCAGGACCCAAAGACCTAGCTGGCCTGAGGAGGCCCCAGGGGGCCCCCAAGCAGCCCCTCTCCATTTGAGTATGGGGGCTTTCGTTGGGCCGGGAACCTGGGAGGTACCTGCCAGGTTGCAGTTCGCGGCCCGAGAAGCACTCTCCGGCCAACATGCCCAAGACCAGCCACTGCTCCCAAAGCGAAGGAGCCATGACCCAAAGACCTAGCTGGCCTGAAGGGGCCCCAGGGGGCCCTCAAGCAGCCCCTCTCAATTTGGGTCTGGGGGCTTTCGTTGGGCCTGGAAACTGGGAGGAACCTGCCAGGTTGCAGTTCGCGGCCCGAGAAGCACTCTCCGGCCAACATGCCAAAAGTCCAGCGACTGCTCCCAAAGAGAAGGAGCCAGGACCCAAAGACCTAGCTGGCCTGAGGAGGCCCCAGGGGGCCCCCAAGCAGCCCCTCTCCATTTGAGTCTGGGGGCTTTCGTTGGGCCGGGAACCTGGGAGGTACCTGCCAGGTTGCAGTTCGCGGCCCGAGAAGCACTCTCCGGCCAACATGCCAAACGTCCAGCGACTGCTCCCAAAGCGAAGGAGCCAGGACCCAAAGACCTAGCTGGCCTGAAGGGGCCCCAGGGGGCCCCCAAGCAGAACCTCTCAAGTTGGGTCTGGGGGCTTTCGTTGGGCCGGGAACCTGGGAGGTACCTGCCAGGTTGCAGTTCGCGGCCCGAGAAGCACTCTCCGGCCAACATGCCCAAGACCAGCCACTGCTCCCAAAGCGAAGGAGCCATGACCCAAAGACCTAGCTGGCCTGAAGGGGCCCCAGGGGGCCCCCAAGCAGCCCCTCTCGATTTGGGTCTGGGGGCTTTCGTTGGGCCTGGAAACTGGGAGGAACCTGCCAGGTTGCAGGTCGCGGCCCGAGAAGCACTCTGCGGCCAACATGCCAAACGTCCAGCGACTGCTCCCAAAGCGAAGGAGCCAGGACCCAAAGACATAGCTGGCCTGAAGGTGCCCCAGGGGGCCCCCAAGCAGCCCCTCTCCATTTGGGTCTGGGGGCTTTCGTTGGGCCGGGAACCTGGGAGGTACCTTCCAGGTTGCAGTTCGCGGCCCGAGAAGCACTCTCCGGCCAACATGCCCAAGGTCCAGCGACTGCTCCCAAAGCGAAGGAGCCAGGACCCAAAGACCTAGCTGGCCGGGAGGGCCCCAGGGGGCCCCCAAGCAGCCCCTCTCAATTTGGGTCTGGGGACTTTCGTTGGGCCTGTAAACTGGGAGGTACCTGCCAGGTTGCAGTTCGCGGCCCGAGAAGCACTCTCCGGCCATCATGCCAAACGTCCAGCGACTGCTCCCAAAACGAAGGAGCCAGGACGCAAAGACATAGCTGGCCTGAAGGGGCCCCAGGGGGCCCCCAAGCAGCCCCTCTCAATTTGGGTCTGGGGGCTTTCGTTGGGCCGGGAACCTGGGAGGTACCTGCCAGGTTAAAGTTCGCGGCACGAGAAGCACTCTCCAGCCAACATGCCAAAAGTCCCGCGACTGCTACCAAACCGAAGGAGCCAGGACCCAAAGACCTAGCTGGCCTGAAGGGGCCCCAGGGGGCCCCCAAGCAGCCCCTCTCAATTTGGGTCTGGGGGCTTTCGTTGTGCCTGGAAACTGGGAGGTACCTGCCAGGTTGCAGTTCGCGGCCCGAGAAGCACTCTCCGGCCAACATGCCAAACGTCCAGCGACTGCTCCCAAAGCGAAGGAGCCAGGACCCAAAGACCTAGCTGGCCTGAAGGGGCCCCAGGGGGCCCCCAAGCAGCCCCTCTCCATTTGGGTCTGGGGGCTTTCGTTGGGCCGGGAACCTGGGAGGTATCTGCCAGGTTACAGTTCGCGGCCCGAGAAGCACTCTCCGGACAACATGCCCAATCTCTAGCGACTGCTCCCAAAGCGAAGGAGCCAGGACCCAAAGACCTAGCTGGCCTGAAGGGGCCCCAGGGGGCCCCCAAGCAGCCCCTCTCAATTTGGGTCTGGGGGCTTTCGTTGGGCCGGGAACCTGGGAGGTACCTGACAGGTTGCAGGTCGCGGCCCGAGAAGCACTCTCCGGCCAACATGCCAAACGTCCAGCGACTGCTCCCAAACCGAAGGAGCCAGGACCCAAAGACCTAGCTGGCCTGAAGGGGCCCCAGGGGGCCCCCAAGCAGCCCCTCTCAATTTGGGTCTGGGGGCTTTCGTTGGGCCGGGAACCTGGGAGGTACCTGCCAGGTTGCAGTTCGCGGCCCGAGAAGCACTCTCCGGCCAACATGCCAAACGTCCAGCAACAGCTCCCAAACCGAAGGAGCCAGGACCCAAAGACCTAGCTGGCCTGAAGGGGCCCCAGGGGGCCCCCAAGCAGCCCCTCTCAATTTGGGTCTGGGGGCTTTTGTTGGGCCGGGAACCTGGGAGGTACCTGCCAGGTTGCAGTTCGCGGCCCGAGAAGCACTCTCCGGCCAACATGCCAAAAGTCCAGCGACTGCTCCCAAACCGAAGGAGCCAGGACCCAAAGACCTAGCTGGCCTGAGGAGGCCCCAGGGGGCCCCCAAGCAGCCCCTCTCCATTTGAGTATGGGGGCTTTCGTTGGGCCGGGAACCTGGGAGGTACCTGCCAGGTTGCAGTTCGCGGCCCGAGAAGCACTCTCCGGCCAACATGCCCAAGACCAGCCACTGCTCCCAAAGCGAAGGAGCCATGACCCAAAGACCTAGCTGGCCTGAAGGGGCCCCAGGGGGCCCTCAAGCAGCCCCTCTCAATTTGGGTCTGGGGGCTTTCGTTGGGCCTGGAAACTGGGAGGAACCTGCCAGGTTGCAGTTCGCGGCCCGAGAAGCACTCTCCGGCCAACATGCCAAACGTCCAGCGACTGCTCCCAAAGCGAAGGAGCCAGGACCAAAGACCTAGCTGGCCGGGAGGGCCCCAGGGGGCCCCCAAGCAGCCCCTTTCAATTTGGGTCTGGGGACTTTCGTTGGGCCTGTAAACTGGGAGGTACCTGCCAGGTTGCAGTTCGCGGCCCGAGAAGCACTCTCCGGCCAACATGCCAAACGTCCAGCGATTGCTCCCAAAACGAAGGAGCCAGGACCCAAAGACCTAGCTGGCCTGAAGGGGCCCCAGGGGGCCCCCAAGCAGCCCCTCTCAATTTGGGTCTGGGGGCTTTCGTTGGGCCGGGAACCTGGGAGGTACCTGCCAGGTTAAAGTTCGCGGCCCGAGAAGCACTCTCCGGCCAACATGCCAAAAGTCCCGCGACTGCTACCAAACCGAAGGAGCCAGGACCCAAAGACCTAGCTGGCCTGAAGGGGCCCCAGGGGGCCCCCAAGCAGCCCCTCTCAATTTGGGTCTGGGGGCTTTCGTTGTGCCTGGAAACTGGGAGGTACCTGCCAGGTTGCAGTTCGCGGCCCGAGAAGCACTCTCCGGCCAACATGCCAAACGTCCAGTGACTGCTCCCAAAGCGAAGGAGCCAGGACCCAAAGACCTAGCTGGCCTGAAGGGGCCCCAGGGGTCCCCCAAGCAGCCCCTCTCAATTTGGGTCTGGGGCTTTCGTTGGGCCGGGAACCTGGGAGGTATCTGCCAGGTTGCAGTTCGCGGCCTGAGAAGCACTCTCCGGACAACATGTGGCCTGAAGGGGCCCCAGGGTGCCCCCAAGCAGCCCCTCTCAATTTTGGTCTGGGGGCGTTCGTTGGGCCGGGAACCTAGGAGGAACCTGCCAGGTTGCAGTTCGCGGCCCGAGAAGCACTCTCCGGCCAACATGCCAAACGTCCAGCGACTGCTCCCAAACCGAAGGAGCCAGGACCCAAAGACCTAGCTGGCCTGAAGGGGCCCCAGGGGGCCCCCAAGCAGCCCCTCTCCATTTGGGTCTGCGGACTTTCGTTGGGCCGGGAACCTGGGAGGTACCTGCAAGGTTGCAGTTCGCGGCCCGAGAAGCACTTTCCGGCCAACATTCCAAAAGTCCAGCGACTGCTCCCAAACCGAAGGAGCCAGGACCCAAAGACCTAGCTGGCCTGAAGGGGCCCCAGGGGGCCCCCAAGCAGCCCCTCTCAATTTGGGTCTGGGGGCTTTCATTGGGCCGGGAACCTGGGAGGTACCTGCCAGGTTGCAGTTCGCGGCCCGAGAAGCACTCTCCGGCCAACATGCCAAACGTCCAGCGACTGCTCCCAAAGCGATGGAGCAAGGACCCAAAGACCTAGCTGGCCTGAAGGGGCCCCAGGGGGCCCCCAAGCAGCCCCTCTCAATTTGGGTCTGGGGGCTTTCGTTGGGCCGGGAACCTGGGATGTACCTGCCAGTTTGCAGTTCGCGGCCCGAGAAGCACTCTCCGGCCAACGTGCCCAAGGTCCAGTGACTGCTCCCAAAGCGAAGGAGCCAGGACCCAAAGACCTAGCTGGCCTGGAGGGCCCCAGGGGTCCCCCAAGCAGCCCCTCTCCATTTGGGTCTGGGGACTTTCGTTGGGCCTGTAAACTGGGAGGTACCTGCCAGGTTGCAGTTCGCGGCCCGAGAAGCACTCTCCGGCCAACATGCCAAACATCCAGCGACTGCTCCCAAAGCGAAGGAGCCAGGACCCAAAGACCTAGCTGGCCTGAAGGGGCCCCAGGGGGCCCCCAAGCAGCCCCTCTCAATTTGGCGCTGGGGGCTTTCGTTGGGCCGGGAACCTGGGAGGTACCTGCCAGGTTGCAGGTCGCGGCCCGAGAAGCACTCTTTGGGCAACATGCCAAACGTCCAGCGACTGCTCCCAAAGCGAAGCAGCCAGGACCCAAAGACCTAGCTGGCCTGAAGGGGCCCCAGGGAGCCCCCAAGCAGCCCCTCTCAATTTGGGTCTGGGGGCTTTCGTTGGGCCGGGAACCTGGGAGGTACCTGCCAGGTTGCAGTTCGCGGCCCGAGAAGCACTCTCCGGCCAACATGCCAAACGTCCAGCGACTGCTCCCAAACCGAAGGAGCCAGGACCCAAAGACCTAGCTGGCCTGAAGGGGCCCCAGGGGGCCCCCAAGCAGCCCCTCTCAATTTGGGTCTGGGGTCTTTCGTTGGGCCGGGAACCTGGGAGGTACCTGCCCGGTTGCAGTTCGCGGCCCGAGAAGCACTCTCCGGCCAACATGCCCAAGACGAGCCACTGCTCCCAAACCGAAGGAGCCAGGACCCAAAGACCTAGCTGGCCTGAAGGGGCCCAGGGGGCCCCCAAGCAGCCCCTCTCCATTTGGGTCTGGGGACTTTCGTTGGGCCTGTAAACTGGGAGGTACCTGCCCGGTTGCAGTTCACGGCCCGAGAAGCACTCTCCGGCCAACATGCCCAACGTCCAGCGACTGCTCCCAAAACGAAGGAGCCATGACCCAAAGACCTAGCTGGCCTGAAAGGGGCCCCAGGGGGCCCCCAAGCAGCCCCTCTCCATTTGGGTCTGGGGGCTTTCGTTGGGCCGGGAACCTGGGAGGTACCTGCCAGGTTGCAGTTCGCGGCCCGAGAAGCACTCTCCGGCCAACATGCCAAAAGTCCCGCGACTGCTACCAAACCGAAGGAGCCAGGACCCAAAGACCTAGCTGGCCTGAAGGGGCCCCAGGGGGCCCCCAAGCAGCCCCTCTCAATTTGGGTCTGGGGGCTTTCGTTGTGACTGGAAACTGGGAGGTACCTGCCAGGTTGCAGTTCGCGGCCCGAGAAGCACTCTCCGGCCAACATGCCAAACGTCCAGCGACTGCTCCCAAAGCGAAGGAGCCAGGACCCAAAGACCTAGCTGGCCTGAAGGGGCCCCAGGGGTCCCCCAAGCAGCCCCTCTCAATTTGGGTCTGGGGTTTTCGTTGGGCCGGGAACCTGGGAAGTATCTGCCAGGTTGAAGTTCGCGGCCTGAGAAGCACTCTCCAGACAACATGTGGCCTGAAGGTGCCCCAGGGGGCCCCCAAGCAGCCCCTCTCAATTTGGGTCTGGGGGCTTTCTTTGGGCCGAGAACCTAGGACGAACCTGCCAGGTTGCAGTTCGCGGCCCGAGAAGCACTCTCCGGCCAACATTCCAAACGTCCAGCGACTGCTCCCAAACCGAAGGAGCCAGGACCCAAAGACATAGCTGGCCTGAAGGGGCCCCAGGGAGCCCCCAAGCAGCCCCTCTCAATTTGGGTCTGGGGGCTTTCGTTGGGCCGGGAACCTGGGAGGTACCTGCCAGGTTGCAGTTCGCGGCCCGAGAAGCACTCTCCGGCCAACATGCCAAACGTCCAGTGACTGCTCCCAAAGCGAAGGAGCCAGGACCCAAAGACCTAGCTGGCCTGAAGGTGCCCTAGGGGGGCCCCAAGGAGCCCCTCTCAATTTGGGTCTGGGGGCTTTCGTTGGGCCGGGAACCTGGGAGGTACCTGCCCGGTTGCAGGTCGCGGCCCGAGAAGCACTCTCCGGCCAACATGCGCAAGGTCCAGCGACTGCTCCCAAAGCGAAGGAGCCAGGACCCAAAGACCTAGCTGGCCTGAGGAGGCCCCAGGGGGCCCCCAAGCAGCCCCTCTCAATTTGGGTCTGGGGGCTTTCGTTGGGCCGGGAACCTGGGAGGTACCTGCCAGGTTGCAGTTCGCGGCCCGAGAAGCACTCTCCGGACAACATACCAAAAGTCCAGCGACTGCTCCCAAAGCGAAGGAGCCAGGACCCAAAGACCTAGCTGGCCTGAAGGGGCCCCAGGGGGCCCCCAAGCAGCCCCTCTCAATTTGGGTCTGGGGGCTTTCGTTGGGCCGGGAACCTGGGAGGTACCTGCCAGGTTGCAGTTCGCGGCCCGAGAAGCACTCTCCGGCCAACATGCCAAACGTCCAGCGACTGCTCCCAAAGCGAAGGAGCCAGGACCCAAAGACCTAGCTGGCCTGAAGGGGCCCCAGGGGGCCCCCAAGCAGCCCCTCTCAATTTGGGTCTGGGGGCTTTCGTTGGGCCGGGAACCTGGGAGGAACCTGCAAGGTTGCAGTTCGCGGCCCGAGAAGCACTCTCCGGCCAACATGCCAAACGTCCAGCAACAGCTCCCAAACCGAAGGAGCCAGGACCCAAAGACCTAGCTGGCCTGAAGGGGCCCCAGGGGGCCCCCAAGCAGCCCCTCTCAATTTGGGTCTGGGGGCTTTCGTTGGGCCGGGAACCTGGGAGGTACCTGCCAGGTTGCAGTTCGCGGCCCGAGAAGCACTCTCCGGACAACATGCCAAAAGTCCAGCGACTGCTCCCAAAGCGAAGGAGCCAGGACCCAAAGACCTAGCTGGCCTGAGGAGGCCCCAGGGGGCCCCCAAGCAGCCCCTCTCCATTTGAGTATGGGGGCTTTCGTTGGGCCGGGAACCTGGGAGGTACCTGCCAGGTTGCAGTTCGCGGCCCGAGAAGCACTCTCCGGCCAACATGCCCAAGACCAGCCACTGCTCCCAAAGCGAAGGAGCCATGACCCAAAGACCTAGCTGGCCTGAAGGGGCCCCAGGGGGCCCTCAAGCAGCCCCTCTCAATTTGGGTCTGGGGGCTTTCGTTGGGCCTGGAAACTGGGAGGTACCTGCCAGGTTGCAGGTCGCGGCCCGAGAAGCACTCTGCGGCCAACATGCCAAAAGTCCAGCGACTGCTCCCAAAGCGAAGGAGCCAGGACCCAAAGACATAGCTGGCCTGAAGGTGCCCCAGGGGGCCCCCAAGCAGCCCCTCTCCATTTGGGTCTGGGGGCTTTCGTTGGGCCGGGAACCTGGGAGGTATCTGCCAGGTTACAGTTCGCGGCCCGAGAAGCACTCTCCGGACAACATGCCCAATCTCTAGCGACTGCTCCCAAAGCGAAGGAGCCAGGACCCAAAGACCTAGCTGGCCTGAAGGGGCCCCAGGGGGCCCCCAAGCAGCCCCTCTCAATTTGGGTCTGGGGACTTTCGTTGGGCCGGGAACCTGGGAGGTACCTGACAGGTTGCAGTTCGCGGCCCGAGAAGCACTCTCCGGCCAACATGCCAAACGTCCAGCGACTGCTCCCAAACCGAAGGAGCCAGGACCCAAAGACCTAGCTGGCCTGAAGGGGCCCCAGGGGGCCCCCAAGCAGCCCCTCTCAATTTGGGTCTGGGGGCTTTCGTTGGGCCGGGAACCTGGGAGGTACCTGCCAGGTTGCAGTTCGCGGCCCGAGAAGCACTCTCCGGCCAACATGCCAAACGTCCAGCAACAGCTCCCAAACCGAAGGAGCCAGGACCCAAAGACCTAGCTGGCCTGAAGGGGCCCCAGGGGGCCCCCAAGCAGCCCCTCTCAATTTGGGTCTGGGGGCTTTCGTTGGGCCGGGAACCTGGGAGGTACCTGCCAGGTTGCAGTTCGCGGCCCGAGAAGCACTCTCCGGCCAACATGCAAAACGTCCAGCGACTGCTCCCAAAGCGAAGGAGCCAGGACCCAAAGACCTAGCTGGCCTGAGGAGGCCGCAGGGGGCCCCCAAGCAGCCCCTCTCCATTTGAGTCTGGGGGCTTTCGTTGGGCCGGGAACCTGGGAGGTACCTGCCAGGTTGCAGTTCGCGGCCCGAGAAGCACTCTCCGGCCAACATGCCCAAGACCAGCCACTGCTCCCAAAGCGAAGGAGCCATGACCCAAAGACCTAGCTGGCCTGAAGGGGCCCCAGGGGGCCCTCAAGCAGCCCCTCTCAATTTGGGTCTGGGGGCTTTCGTTGGGCCTGGAAACTGGGAGGAACCTGCCAGGTTGCAGGTCGCGGCCCGAGAAGCACTCTGCGGCCAACATGCCAAAAGTCCAGCGACTGCTCCCAAAGCGAAGGAGCCAGGACTCAAAGACATAGCTGGCCTGAAGGTGCCCCAGGGGGCCCCCAAGCAGCCCCTCTCAATTTGGGTCTGGGGGCTTTCGTTGGGCCGGGAACCTGGGAGGTACCTGCCAGGTTGCAGGTCGCGGCCCGAGAAGCACTCTCCGGCCAACATGCCCAAGGTCCAGCGACTGCTCCCAAAGCGAAGGAGCCAGGACCCAAAGACCTAGCTGGCCGGGAGGGCCCCAGGGGGCCCCCAAGCAGCCCCTCTCAATTTGGGTCTGGGGAATTTCGTTGGGCCTGTAAACTGGGAGGTACCTGCCAGGTTTCAGTTCGCGGCCCGAGAAGCACTCTCCGGCCAACATGCTAAACGTCCAGCGATTGCTCCCAAAACGAAGGAGCCAGGACCCAAAGACCTAGCTGGCCTGAAGGGGCCCCAGGGGGCCCCCAAGCAGCCCCTCTCAATTTGGGTCTGGGGGCTTTCGTTGGGCCGGGAACCTGGGAGGTACCTGCCAGGTTAAAGTTCGCGGCCCGAGAAGCACTCTCCGGCCAACATGCCAAAAGTCCCGCGACTGCTACCAAACCGAAGGAGCCAGGACCCAAAGACCTAGCTGGCCTGAAGGGGCCCCAGGGGGCCCCCAAGCAGCCCCTCTCAATTTGGGTCTGGGGGCTTTCGTTGTGCCTGGAAACTGGGAGGTACCTGCCAGGTTGCAGTTCGCGGCCCGAGAAGCACTCTCCGGCCAACATGCCAAACGTCCAGTGACTGCTCCCAAAGCGAAGGAGCCAGGACCCAAAGACCTAGCTGGCCTGAAGGGGCCCCAGGGGGCCCCCAAGCAGCCCCTCTCCATTTGGGTCTGGGGCTTTCGTTGGGCCGGGAACCTGGGAGGTATCTGCCAGGTTGCAGTTCGCGGCCTGAGAAGCACTCTCCGGACAACATGTGGCCTGAAGGGGCCCCAGGGTGCCCCCAAGCAGCCCCTCTCAATTTTGGTCTGGGGGCGTTCGTTGGGCCGGGAACCTAGGAGGAGCCTGCCAGGTTGCAGTTCGCGGCCCGAGAAGCACTCTCCGGCCAACATTCCAAACGTCCAGCGACTGCTCCCAAACCGAAGGAGCCAGGACCCAAAGACCTAGCTGGCCTGAAGGGGCCCCAGGGGGCCCCCAAGCAGCCCCTCTCCATTTGGGTCTGCGGACTTTCGTTGGGCCGGGAACCTGGGAGGTACCTGCAAGGTTGCAGTTCGCGGCCCGAGAATCACTTTCCGGCCAACATTCCAAACGTCCAGCGACTGCTCCCAAACCGAAGGAGCCAGGACCCAAAGACCTAGCTGGCCTGAAGGGGCCCCAGGGGGCCCCCAAGCAGCCCCTCTCCATTTGGGTCTGGGGGCTTTCATTGGGCCGGGAACCTGGGAGGTACCTGCCAGGTTGCAGTTCGCGGCCCGAGAAGCACTCTCCGGCCAACATGCCAAACGTCCAGCGACTGCTCCCAAACCGAAGGAGCAAGGACCCAAAGACCTAGCTGGCCTGAAGGGGCCCCAGGGGGCCCCCAAGCAGCCCCTCTCAATTTGGGTCTGGGGGCTTTCGTTGGGCCGGGAACCTGGGAGGTACCTGCCAGGTTGCAGTTCGCGGCCCGAGAAGCACTCTCCGGCCAACGTGCCCAAGGTCCAGTGACTGCTCCCAAAGCGAAGGAGCCAGGACCCAAAGACCTAGCTGGCCTGGAGGGCCCCAGGGGTCCCCCAAGCAGCCCCTCTCCATTTGGGTCTGGGGACTTTCGTTGGGCCTGTAAACTGGGAGGTACCTGCCAGGTTGCAGTTCGCGGCCCGAGAAGCACTCTCCGGCCAACATGCCAAACATCCAGCGACTGCTCCCAAAGCGAAGGAGCCAGGACCCAAAGACCTAGCTGGCCTGAAGGGGCCCCAGGGGGCCCCCAAGCAGCCCCTCTCAATTTGGCGCTGGGGGCTTTCGTTGGGCCGGGAACCTGGGAGGTACCTGCCAGGTTGCAGGTCGCGGCCCGAGAAGCACTCTTTGGCCAACATGCCAAACGTCCAGCGACTGCTCCCAAAGCGAAGGAGCCAGGACCCAAAGACATAGCTGGCCTGAAGGGGCCCCAGGGGGCCCCCAAGCAGCCCCTCTCAATTTGGGTCTGGGGGCTTTCGTTGGGCCGGGAACCTGGGAGGTACCTGCCAGGTTGCAGTTCGCGGCCCGAGAAGCACTCTCCGGCCAACATGCCAAACGTCCAGCGACTGCTCCCAAACCGAAGGAGCCAGGACCCAAAGACCTAGCTGGCCTGAAGGGGCCCCAGGGGGCCCTCAAGCAGCCCCTCTCAATTTGGGTCTGGGGGCTTTCGTTGGGCCTGGAAACTGGGAGGAACCTGCCAGGTTGCAGGTCGCGGCCCGAGAAGCACTCTGCGGCCAACATGCCAAAAGTCCAGCGACTGCTCCCAAACCGAAGGAGCCAGGACCCAAAGACATAGCTGGCCTGAAGGTGCCCCAGGGGGCCCCCAAGCAGCCCCTCTCCATTTGGGTCTGGGGGCTTTCGTTGGGCCGGGAACCTGGGAGGTACCTGCCAGGTTGCAGTTCGCGGCCCGAGAAGCACTCTCCGGCCAACATGCCCAAGGTCCAGCGACTGCTCCCAAAGCGAAGGAGCCAGGACCCAAAGACCTAGCTGGCCGGGAGGGCCCCAGGGGGCCCCCAAGCAGCCCCTCTCAATTTGGGTCTGGGGACTTTCGTTGGGCCTGTAAACTGGGAGGTACCTGCCAGGTTGCAGTTCGCGGCCCGAGAAGCACTCTCCGGCCAACATGCCAAACGTCCAGCGATTGCTCCCAAAACGAAGGAGCCAGGACCCAAAGACCTAGCTGGCCTGAAGGGGCCCCAGGGGGCCCCCAAGCAGCCCCTCTCAATTTGGGTCTGGGGGCTTTCGTTGGGCCGGGAACCTGGGAGGTACCTGCCAGGTTAAAGTTCGCGGCCCGAGAAGCACTCTCCGGCCAACATGCCAAAAGTCCCGCGACTGCTACCAAACCGAAGGAGCCAGGACCCAAAGACCTAGCTGGCCTGAAGGGGCCCCAGGGGGCCCCCAAGCAGCCCCTCTCCATTTGGGTCTGGGGGCTTTCGTTGTGCCTGGAAACTGGGAGGTACCTGCCAGGTTGCAGTTCGCGGCCCGAGAAGCACTCTCCGGCCAACATGCCAAACGTCCAGTGACTGCTCCCAAAGCGAAGGAGCCAGGACCCAAAGACCTAGCTGGCCTGAAGGGGCCCCAGGGGTCCCCCAAGCAGCCCCTCTCAATTTGGGTCTGGGGCTTTCGTTGGGCCGGGAACCTGGGAGGTATCTGCCAGGTTGCAGTTCGCGGCCTGAGAAGCACTCTCCGGACAACATGTGGCCTGAAGTGGCCCCAGGGTGCCCCCAAGCAGCCCCTCTCAATTTGGGTCTGGGGGCGTTCGTTGGGCCGGGAACCTAGGAGGAACCTGCCAGGTTGCAGTTCGCGGCCCGAGAAGCACTCTCCGGCCAACATTCCAAACGTCCAGCGACTGCTCCCAAACCGAAGGAGCCAGGACCCAAAGACCTAGCTGGCCTGAAGGGGCCCCAGGGGGCCCCCAAGCAGCCCCTCTCCATTTGGGTCTGCGGACTTTCGTTGGGCCGGGAACCTGGGAGGTACCTGCAAGGTTGCAGTTCGCGGCCCGAGAAGCACTTTCCGGCCAACATTCCAAACGTCCAGCGACTGCTCCCAAACCGAAGGAGACAGGACCCAAAGACCTAGCTGGCCTGAAGGGGCCCCAGGGGGCCCCCAAGCAGCCCCTCTCAATTTGGGTCTGGGGGCTTTCATTGGGCCGGGAACCTGGGAGGTACCTGCCAGGTTGCAGTTCGCGGCCCGAGAAGCACTCTCCGGCCAACATGCCAAACATCCAGCGACTGCTCCCAAAGCGAAGGAGCCAGGACCCAAAGACCTTGCTGGCCTGAAGGGGCCCCAGGGGGCCCCCAAGCAGCCCCTCTCAATTTGGCGCTGGGGGCTTTCGTTGGGCCGGGAACCTGGGAGGTACCTGCCAGGTTGCAGGTCGCGGCCCGAGAAGCACTCTTTGGCCAACATGCCAAACGTCCAGCGACTGCTCCCAAAGCGAAGCAGCCAGGACCCAAAGACATAGCTGGCCTGAAGGGGCCCCAGGGGGCCCCCAAGCAGCCCCTCTCAATTTGGGTCTGGGGGCTTTCGTTGGGCCGGGAACCTGGGAGGTACCTGCCAGGTTGCAGTTCGCGGCCCGAGAAGCACTCTCCGGCCAACATGCCAAACGTCCAGCGACTGCTCCCAAACCGAAGGAGCCAGGACCCAAAGACCTAGCTGGCCTGAAGGGGCCCCAGGGGGCCCCCAAGCAGCCCCTCTCAATTTGGGTCTGGGGTCTTTCGTTGGGCCGGGAACCTGGGAGGTACCTGCCAGGTTGCAGTTCGCGGCCCGAGAAGCACTCTCCGGCCAACATGCCCAAGACGAGCCACTGCTCCCAAAGCGAAGGAGCCAGGACCCAAAGACCTAGCTGGCCTGAAGGGGCCCAGGGGGCCCCCAAGCAGCCCCTCTCCATTTGGGTCTGGGGACTTTCGTTGGGCCAGTAAACTGGGAGGTACCTGCCCGGTTGCAGTTCACGGCCCGAGAAGCACTCTCCGGCCAACATGCCAAACGTCCAGCGACTGCTCCCAAAACGAAGGAGCCATGACCCAAAGACCTAGCTGGCCTGAAAGGGGCCCCAGGGGGCCCCCAAGCAGCCCCTCTCAATTTGGGTCTGGGGGCTTTCGTTGGGCCGGGAACCTGGGAGGTACCTGCCAGGTTGCAGTTCGCGGCCCGAGAAGCACTCTCCGGCCAACATGCCAAAAGTCCAGCGACTGCTCCCAAAGCGAAGGAGCCAGGACCCAAAGACCTAGCTGGCCTGAGGAGGCCCCAGGGGGCCCCCAGCAGCCCCTCTCCGTTTGAGTCTGGGGGCTTTCGTTGGGCCGGGAACCTGGGAGGTACCTGCCAGGTTGCAGTTCGCGGCCCGTGAAGCACTCTCCGGCCAACGTGCCCAAGGTCCAGCGACTGCTCCCAAAGCGAAGGAGCCAGGACCCAAAGACCTAGCTGACCTGAAGGGGCCCCAGGGGGCCCCCAAGCAGACCCTCTCAAGTTGGGTCTGGGGGCTTTCGTTGGGCCGGGAACCTGGGAGGTACCTGCCAGGTTGCAGTTCGCGGCCCGAGAAGCACTCTGCGGCCAACATGCCAAACGTCCAGCAACAGCTCCCAAACCGAAGGAGCCAGGACCCAAAGACCTAGCTGGCCTGAAGGGGCCCCAGGGGGCCCCCAAGCAGCCCCTCTCCATTTGTGTCTGTGGGCTTTCGTTGGGCCGGGAACCTGGGAGGTACCTGCCAGGTTGCAGTTCGCGGCCCGAGAAGCACTCTCCGCCCAATATGCCAAAAGTCCAGCGACTGCTCCCAAACCGAAGGAGCCAGGACCCAAAGACCTAGCTGGCCTGAGGAGGCCCCAGGGGGCCCCCAAGCAGCCCCTCTCCATTTGAGTCTGGGGGCTTTCGTTGGGCCGGGAACCTGGGAGGTACCTGCCAGGTTGCAGTTCGCGGCCTGAGAAGCACTCTCCGGACAACATGTGGCCTGAAGGGGCCCCAGGGGGCCCCCAAGCAGCCCCTCTCCATTTGGGTCTGGGGGCTTTCGTTGGGCCGGGAACCTGGGAGGTACCTGCCAGGTTGCAGTTCGCGGCCCGAGAAGCACTCTCCAGCCAACATGCCCAAGGTCCAGCGACTGCTCCCAAAGCGAAGGAGCCAGGACCCAAAGACCTAGCTGGCCGGGAGGGCCCCAGGGGGCCCCCAAGCAGCCCCTCTCAATTTGGGTCTGGGGACTTTCGTTGGGCCTGTAAACTGGGAGGTACCTGCCAGGTTGCATTTCGCGGCCCGAGAAGCACTCTCCGGCCAACATGCCAAACGTCCAGCGACTGCTTCCAAAACGAAGGAGCCAGGACCCAAAGACCTAGCTGGCCTGAAGGGGCCCCAGGGGGCCCCCAAGCAGCCCCTCTCAATTTGGGTCTGGGGGCTTTCGTTGGGCCGGGAACCTGGGAGGTACCTGCCAGGTTGCAGTTCGCGGCCCGAGAAGCACTCTCCGGCCAACATGCCAAAAGTCCCGCGACTGCTACCAAACCGAAGGAGCCATGACCCAAAGACCTAGCTGGCCTGAAGGGGCCCCAGGGGGCCCCCAAGCAGCCCCTCTCAATTTGTGTCTGGGGGCTTTCGTTGTGCCTGGAAACTGGGAGGTACCTGCCAGGTTGCAGTTCGCGGCCCGAGAAGCACTCTCCGGCCAACATGCCAAACGTCCAGCGACTGCTCCCAAAGCGAAGGAGCCAGGACCCAAAGACCTAGCTGGCCTGAAGGGGCCCCAGGGGGCCCCCAAGCAGCCCCTCTCTAATTTGGGTCTGGGGGCTTTCGTTGGGCCGGGAACCTGGGAGGTACCTGCCAGGTTACAGTTCGCGGCCCGAGAAGCACTCTCCAGACAACATGCCCAAGCTCTAGCGACTGCTCCCAAAGCGAAGGAGCCAGGACCCAAAGACATAGCTGGCCTGAAGGGGCCCCAGGGGGCCCCCAAGAAAACCCTCTCAATTTGGGTCTGGGGGCTTTCGTTGGGCCGGGAACCTGGGAGGTACCTGCCAGGTTGCAGTTCGCGGCCCGAGAAGCACTCTCCGGCCAACATGCCAAACGTCCAGCGACTGCTCCCAAAGCGAAGGAGCCAGGACCCAAAGACCTAGCTGGCCTGAAGGGGCCCCAGGGGGCCCCCAAGCAGCCCCTCTCAATTTGGGTCTGGGGGCTTTCGTTGGGCCGGGAACCTGGGAGGTACCTGCCAGGTTGCAGTTCGCGGCCCGTGAAGCACTCTCCGGCCAACGTGCCCAAGGTCCAGCGACTGCTCCCAAAGCGAAGGAGCCAGGACCCAAAGACCTAGCTGACCTGAAGGGGCCCCAGGGGGCCCCCAAGCAGACCCTCTCAAGTTGGGTCTGGGGGCTTTCGTTGGGCCGGGAACCTGGGAGGTACCTGCCAGTTTGCAGTTCGCGGCCCGAGAAGCACTCTCCGGCCAACATGCCCAAGACCAGCCACTGCTCCCAAAGCGAAGGAGCCATGACCCAAAGACCTAGCTGGCCTGAAGGGGCCCCAGGGGGCCCCCAAGCAGCCCCTCTCAATTTGGGTCTGGGGACTTTCGTTGGGCCTGGAAACTGGGAGGAACCTGCCAGGTTGCAGTTCGCGGCCCGAGAAGCACTCTCCGGCCAACATGCCAAACGTCCAGCGACTGCTCCCAAAGCGAAGGAGCCAGGACCCAAAGACCTAGCTGGCCTGAAGGGGCCCCAGGGGGCCCCCAAGCAGCCCCTCTCCATTTGGGTCTGGGGGCTTTCGTTGGGCCGGGAACCTGGGAGGTACCTGCCAGGTTGCAGTTCGCGGCCCGAGAAGCACTCTCCGGCCAACATGCCCAAGGTCCAGCGACTGCTCCCAAAGCGAAGGAGCCAGGACCCAAAGACCTAGCTGGCCTGAAGGGGCCCCAGGGAGCCCCCAAGCAGCCCCTCTCCATTTGGGTCTGGGGGCTTTCGTTGTGCCTGGAAACTGGGAGGTACCTGCCAGGTTGCAGTTCGCGGCCCGAGAAGCACTCTCCGGCCAACATGCCAAACGTCCAGCGACTGCTCCCAAAGCGAAGGAGCCAGGACCCAAAGACCTAGCTGGCCTGAAGGGGCCCCAGGGGGCCCCCAAGCAGCCCCTCTCAATTTGGGTCTGGGGGCTTTCGTTGGGCCGGGAACCTGGGAGGTACCTGCCAGGTTACAGTTCGCGGCCCGAGAAGCACTCTCCGGCCAACATGCCAAACGTCCAGCGACTGCTCCCAAAGCGAAGGAGCCAGGACCCAAAGACCTAGCTGGCCTGAAGGGGCCCCAGGGGGCCCCCAAGCAGCCCCTCTCAATTTGGGTCTGGGGGCTTTCGTTGGGCCGGGAACCTGGGAGGTACCTGCCAGGTTACAGTTCGCGGCCCGAGAAGCACTCTCCGGCCAACATGCCAAACGTCCAGCAACAGCTCCCAAACCGAAGGAGCCAGGACCCAAAGACCTAGCTGGCCTGAAGGGGCCCCAGGGGGCCCCCAAGCAGCCCCTCTCAATTTGGGTCTGGGGGCTTTCGTTGGGCCGGGAACCTGGGAGGTACCTGCCAGGTTGCAGTTCGCGGCCCGAGAAGCACTCTCCGGCCAACATGCCAAAAGTCCAGCGACTGCTCCCAAAGCGAAGGAGCCAGGACCCAAAGACCTAGCTGGCCTGAGGAGGCCCCAGGGGGCCCCCAAGCAGCCCCTCTCCATTTGAGTCTGGGGTCTTTCGTTGGGCCGGGAACCTGGGAGGTACCTGCCAGGTTGCAGTTCGCGGCCCGAGAAGCACTCTCCGGCCAACATGCCAAACGTCCAGCGACTGCTCCCAAAGCGAAGCAGCCAGGACCCAAAGACCTAGCTGGCCTGAAGGGGCCCCAGGGGGCCCCCAAGCAGCCCCTCTCCATTTGGGTCTGGGGGCTTTCGTTGGGCCGGGAACCTGGGAGGTACCTGCCAGGTTGCAGTTCGCGGCCCGAGAAGCACTCTCCGGCCAACATGCCCAAGACCAGCCACTGATCCCAAAGCGAAGGAGCCATGACCCAAAGACCTAGCTGGCCTGAAGGGGCCCCAGGGGGCCCCCAAGCAGCCCCTCTCAATTTGGGTCTGGGGGCTTTCGTTGGGCCTGGAAACTGGGAGGAACCTGCCAGGTTGCAGTTCGCGGCCCGAGAAGCACTCTCCGGCCAACATGCCAAACGTCCAGCGACTGCTCCCAAAACGAAGGAGCCAGGACCCAAAGACCTAGCTGGCCTGAAGGGGCCCCAGGGGGCCCCCAAGCAGCCCCTCTCAATTTGGGTCTGGGGGCTTTCTTTGGGCCGGGAACCTGGGAGGTACCTGCCAGGTTACAGTTCGCGGCCCGAGAGGCACTCTCCGGACAACATGCCCAAGCTCTAGCGACTGCTCCCAAAGCGAAGGAGCCAGGACCCAAAGACCTAGCTGGCCTGAAGGGGCCCCAGGGGGCCCCCAAGCAGCCCCTCTCAATTTGGGTCTGGGGGCTTTCGTTGGGCCGGGAACCTGGGAGGTACCTGACAGGTTGCAGGTCGCGGCCCGAGAAGCACTCTCCGGCCAACATGCCAAACGTCCAGCGAGTGCTCCCAAACCGAAGGAGCCAGGACCCAAAGACCTAGCTGGCCTGAAGGGGCCCCAGGGGGCCCCCAAGCAGCCCCTCTCAATTTGGGTCTGGGGGCTTTCGTTGGGCCGGGAACCTGGGAGGTACCTGCCAGGTTACAGTTCGCGGCCCGAGAAGCACTCTCCGGCCAACATGCCAAACATCCAGCAACAGCTCCCAAACCGAAGGAGCCAGGACCCAAAGACCTAGCTGGCCTGAAGGGGCCCCAGGGGGCCCCCAAGCAGCCCCTCTCAATTTGGGTCTGGGGTCTTTCGTTGGGCCGGGAACCTGGGAGGTACCTGCCAGGTTGCAGGTCGCGGCCCGAGAAGCACTCTCCGGCCAACATGCCAAAAGTCCAGCGACTGCTCCCAAAGCGAAGGAGCCAGGACCCAAAGACCTAGCTGGCCTGAGGAGGCCCCAGGGGGCCCCCAAGCAGCCCCTCTCCATTTGAGTCTGGGGTCTTTCGTTGGGCCGGGAACCTGGGAGGTACCTGCCAGGTTGCAGTTCGCGGCCCGAGAAGCACTCTCCGGCCAACATGCCAAACGTCCAGCGACTGCTCCCAAAGCGAAGCAGCCAGGACCCAAAGACCTAGCTGGCCTGAAGGGGCCCCAGGGGGCCCCCAAGCAGCCCCTCTCCATTTGGTTCTGGGGTCTTTCGTTGGGCCGGGAACCTGGGAGGTACCTGCCAGGTTGCAGTTCGCGGCCCGTGAAGCACTCTCCGGCCAACGTGCCCAAGGTCCAGCGACTGCTCCCAAAGCGAAGGAGCCAGGACCCAAAGACCTAGCTGACCTGAAGGGGCCCCAGGGGGCCCCCAAGCAGAACCTCTCAAGTTGGGTCTGGGGGCTTTCGTTGGGCCAGGAACCTGGGAGGTACCTGCCAGGTTGCAGTTCGCGGCCCGAGAAGCACTCTCCGGCCAACATGCCCAAGACCAGCCACTGCTCCCAAAGCGAAGGAGCCATGACCCAAAGACCTAGCTGGCCTGAAGGGGCCCCAGGGGGCCCCCAAGCAGCCCCTCTCAATTTGGGTCTGGGGGCTTTCGTTGTGACTGGAAACTGGGAGGAACCTGCCAGGTTGCAGGTCGCGGCCCGAGAAGCACTCTCCGGCCAACATGCCAAACGTCCAGCGACTGCTCCCAAAACGAAGGAGCCAGGACCCAAAGACCTAGCTGGCCTGAAGGGGCCCCAGGGGGCCCCCAAGCAGCCCCTCTCCATTTGGGTCTGGGGGCTTTCGTTGGGCCGGGAACCTGGGAGGTACCTGCCAGGTTGCAGTTCGCGGCCCGAGAAGCACTCTCCGGCCAACATGCCCAAGGTCCAGCGACTGCTCCCAAAGCGAAGGAGCCAGGACCCAAAGACCTAGCTGGCCGGGAGGGCCCCAGGGGGCCCCCAAGCAGCCCCTCTCAATTTGGGTCTGGGGACTTTCGTTGGGCCTGTAAACTGGGAGGTACCTGCCAGGTTGCAGTTCGCGGCCCGAGAAGCACTCTCCGGCCAACATGCCAAACGTCCAGCGACTGCTCCCAAAACGAAGGAGCCAGGACCCAAAGACCTAGCTGGCCTGAAGGGGCCCCAGGGGGCCCCCAAGCAGCCCCTCTCCATTTGGGTCTGGGGGCTTTCTTTGGGCCGGGAACCTGGGAGGTACCTGCCAGGTTACAGTTCGCGGCCCGAGAAGCACTCTCCGGACAACATGCCCAAGCTCTAGCGACTGCTCCCAAAGCGAAGGAGCCAGGACCCAAAGACCTAGCTGGCCTGAAGGGGCCCCAGGGGGCCCCCAAGCAGCCCCTCTCAATTTGGGTCTGGGGGCTTTCGTTGGGCCGGGAACCTGGGAGGTACCTGACAGGTTGCAGGTCGCGGCCCGAGAAGCACTCTCCGGACAACATGCCAAACGTCCAGCGACTGCTCCCAAAGCGAAGGAGCCAGGACCCAAAGACCTAGCTGGCCTGAAGGGGCCCCAGGGGGCCCCCAAGCAGCCCCTCTCAATTTGGGTCTGGGGGCTTTCGTTGGGCCGGGAACCTGGGAGGTACCTGCCAGGTTGCAGTTCGCGGCCCGAGAAGCACTCTCCGGCCAACATGCCAAACGTCCAGCAACAGCTCCCAAACCGAAGGAGCCAGGACCCAAAGACCTAGCTGGCCTGAAGGGGCCCCAGGGGGCCCCCAAGCAGCCCCTCTCAATTTGGGTCTGGGGTCTTTCGTTGAGCCGGGAACCTGGGAGGTACCTGCCAGGTTGCAGTTCGCGGCCCGAGAAGCACTCTCCGGCCAACATGCCAAAAGTCCAGCGACTGCTCCCAAAGAGAAGGAGCCAGGACCCAAAGACCTAGCTGGCCTGAGGAGGCCCCAGGGGGCCCCCAAGCAGCCCCTCTCCATTTGAGTCTGGGGGCTTTCGTTGGGCCGGGAACCTGGGAGGTACCTGCCAGGTTGCAGTTCGCGGCCCGAGAAGCACTCTCCGGCCAACATGCCAAACGTCCAGCGACTGCTCCCAAAGCGAAGGAGCCAGGACCCAAAGACCTAGCTGGCCTGAAGGGGCCCCAGGGGGCCCCCAAGCAGCCCCTCTCCATTTGAGTCTGGGGGCTTTCGTTGGGCCGGGAACCTGGGAGGTACCTGCCAGGTTGCAGTTCGCGGCCCGTGAAGCACTCTCCGGCCAACGTGCCAAACGTCCAGCGACTGCTCCCAAAGCGAAGGAGCCAGGACCCAAAGACCTAGCTGACCTGAAGGGGCCCCAGGGGGCCCCCAAGCAGCCCCTCTCAATTTGGGTCTGGGGGCTTTCGTTGGGCCTGGAAACTGGGAGGAACCTGCCAGGTTGCAGGTCGCAGCCCGAGAAGCACTCTGCGGCCAACATGCCAAACGTCCAGCGACTGCTCCCAAACCGAAGGAGCCAGGACCCAAAGACATAGCTGGCCTGAAGGTGCCCCAGGGGGCCCCCAAGCAGCCCCTCTCCATTTGGGTCTGGGGGCTTTCGTTGGGCCGGCAACCTGGGAGGTACCTGCCAGGTTGCAGTTCGCGGCCCGAGAAGCACTCTCCGGCCAACATGCCAAACGTCCAGCGACTGCTCCCAAACCGAAGGAGCCAGGACCCAAAGACCTAGCTGGCCTGAAGGGGCCCCAGGGGGCCCCCAAGCAGCCCCTCTCAATTTGGGTCTGGGGCCTTTCGTTGGGCCGGGAACCTGGGAGGTACCTGCCAGGTTGCAGTTCGCGGCCCGAGAAGCACTCTCCGGCCAACATGCCAAACGTCCAGCAACAGCTCCCAAACCGAAGGAGCCAGGACCCAAAGACCTAGCTGGCCTGAAGGGGCCCCAGGGGGCCCCCAAGCAGCCCCTCTCAATTTGGGTCTGGGGGCTTTCGTTGGGCCGGGAACCTGGGAGGTACCTGCCAGGTTGCAGTTCGCGGCCCGAGAAGCACTCTCCGGCCAACATGCCAAAAGTCCAGCGACTGCTCCCAAAGCGAAGGAGCCAGGACCCAAAGACCTAGCTGGCCTGAGGAGGCCCCAGGGGGCCCCCAAGCAGCCCCTCTCCATTTGAGTATGGGGGCTTTCGTTGGGCCGGGAACCTGGGAGGTACCTGCCAGGTTGCAGTTCGCGGCCCGAGAAGCACTCTCCGGCCAACATGCCCAAGACCAGCCACTGCTCCCAAACCGAAGGAGCCATGACCCAAAGACCTAGCTGGCCTGAAGGGGCCCCAGGGGGCCCTCAAGCAGCCCCTCTCAATTTGGGTCTGGGGGCTTTCGTTGGGCCTGGAAACTGGGAGGAACCTGCCAGGTTGCAGTTCGCGGCCCGAGAAGCACTCTCCGGCCAACATGCCAAAAGTCCAGCGACTGCTCCCAAAGAGAAGGAGCCAGGACCCAAAGACCTAGCTGGCCTGAGGAGGCCGCAGGGGGCCCCCAAGCAGCCCCTCTCCATTTGAGTCTGGGGGCTTTCGTTGGGCCGGGAACCTGGGAGGTACCTGCCAGGTTGCAGTTCGCGGCCCGAGAAGCACTCTCCGGCCAACATGCCAAACGTCCAGCGACTGCTCCCAAAGCGAAGGAGCCAGGACCCAAAGACCTAGCTGGCCTGAAGGGGCCCCAGGGGGCCCCCAAGCAGCCCCTCTCCATTTGAGTCTGAGGGCTTTCGTTGGGCCGGGAACCTGGGAGGTACCTGCCAGGTTGCAGTTCGCGGCCCGTGAAGCACTCTCCGGCCAACGTGCCAAATGTCCAGCGACTGCTCCCAAAGCGAAGGAGCCAGGACCCAAAGACCTAGCTGACCTGAAGGGGCCCCAGGGGGCCCCCAAGCAGAACCTCTCAAGTTGGGTCTGGGGGCTTTCGTTGGGCCGGGAACCTGGGAGGTACCTGCCAGGTTGCAGTTCGCGGCCCGAGAAGCACTCTCCGGCCAACATGCCCAAGACCAGCCACTGCTCCCAAAGCGAAGGAGCCATGACCCAAAGACCTAGCTGGCCTGAAGGGGCCCCAGGGGGCCCCCAAGCAGCCCCTCTCAATTTGGGTCTGGGGGCTTTCGTTGGGCCTGGAAACTGGGAGGAACCTGCCAGGTTGCAGGTCGCGGCCCGAGAAGCACTCTGCGGCCAACATGCCAAACGTCCAGCGACTGCTCCCAAAGCGAAGGAGCCAGGACCCAAAGACATAGCTGGCCTGAAGGTGCCCCAGGGGGCCCCCAAGCAGCCCCTCTCCATTTGGGTCTGGGGGCTTTCGTTGGGCCGGGAACCTGGGAGGTACCTTCCAGGTTGCAGTTCGCGGCCCGAGAAGCACTCTCCGGCCAACATGCCCAAGGTCCAGCGACTGCTCCCAAAGCGAAGGAGCCAGGACCCAAAGACCTAGCTGGCCGGGAGGGCCCCAGGGGGCCCCCAAGCAGCCCCTCTCAATTTGGGTCTGGGGACTTTCGTTGGGCCTGTAAACTGGGAGGTACCTGCCAGGTTGCAGTTCGCGGCCCGAGAAGCACTCTCCGGCCATCATGCCAAACGTCCAGCGACTGCTCCCAAAACGAAGGAGCCAGGACGCAAAGACATAGCTGGCCTGAAGGGGCCCCAGGGGGCCCCCAAGCAGCCCCTCTCAATTTGGGTCTGGGGGCTTTCGTTGGGCCGGGAACCTGGGAGGTACCTGCCAGGTTAAAGTTCGCGGCACGAGAAGCACTCTCCAGCCAACATGCCAAAAGTCCAGCGACTGCTACCAAACCGAAGGAGCCAGGACCCAAAGACCTAGCTGGCCTGAAGGGGCCCCAGGGGGCCCCCAAGCAGCCCCTCTCAATTTGGGTCTGGGGGCTTTCGTTGTGCCTGGAAACTGGGAGGTACCTGCCAGGTTGCAGTTCGCGGCCCGAGAAGCACTCTCCGGCCAACATGCCAAACGTCCAGCGACTGCTCCCAAAGCGAAGGAGCCAGGACCCAAAGACCTAGCTGGCCTGAAGGGGCCCCAGGGGGCCCCCAAGCAGCCCCTCTCCATTTGGGTCTGGTGGCTTTCGTTGGGCCGGGAACCTGGGAGGTATCTGCCAGGTTACAGTTCGCGGCCCGAGAAGCACTCTCCGGACAACATGCCCAATCTCTAGCGACTGCTCCCAAAGCGAAGGAGCCAGGACCCAAAGACCTAGCTGGCCTGAAGGGGCCCCAGGGGGCCCCCAAGCAGCCCCTCTCAATTTGGGTCTGGGGGCTTTCGTTGGGCCGGGAACCTGGGAGGTACCTGACAGGTTGCAGGTCGCGGCCCGAGAAGCACTCTCCGGCCAACATGCCAAACGTCCAGCGACTGCTCCCAAACCGAAGGAGCCAGGACCCAAAGACCTAGCTGGCCTGAAGGGGCCCCAGGGGGCCCCCAAGCAGCCCCTCTCAATTTGGGTCTGGGGGCTTTCGTTGGGCCGGGAACCTGGGAGGTACCTGCCAGGTTGCAGTTCGCGGCCCGAGAAGCACTCTCCGGCCAACATGCCAAACGTCCAGCAACAGCTCCCAAACCGAAGGAGCCAGGACCCAAAGACCTAGCTGGCCTGAAGGGGCCCCAGGGGGCCCCCAAGCAGCCCCTCTCAATTTGGGTCTGGGGGCTTTTGTTGGGCCGGGAACCTGGGAGGTACCTGCCAGGTTGCAGTTCGCGGCCCGAGAAGCACTCTCCGGCCAACATGCCAAAAGTCCAGCGACTGCTCCCAAACCGAAGGAGCCAGGACCCAAAGACCTAGCTGGCCTGAGGAGGCCCCAGGGGGCCCCCAAGCAGCCCCTCTCCATTTGAGTATGGGGGCTTTCGTTGGGCCGGGAACCTGGGAGGTACCTGCCAGGTTGCAGTTCGCGGCCCGAGAAGCACTCTCCGGCCAACATGCCCAAGACCAGCCACTGCTCCCAAAGCGAAGGAGCCATGACCCAAAGACCTAGCTGGCCTGAAGGGGCCCCAGGGGGCCCTCAAGCAGCCCCTCTCAATTTGGGTCTGGGGGCTTTCGTTGGGCCTGGAAACTGGGAGGAACCTGCCAGGTTGCAGGTCGCGGCCCGAGAAGCACTCTGCGGCCAACATGCCAAAAGTCCAGCGACTGCTCCCAAAGCGAAGGAGCCAGGACCCAAAGACATAGCTGGCCTGAAGGTGCCCCAGGGGGCCCCCAAGCAGCCCCTCTCCATTTGGGTCTGGGGGCTTTCGTTGGGCCGGGAACCTGGGAGGTATCTGCCAGGTTACAGTTCGCGGCCCGAGAAGCACTCTCCGGACAACATGCCCAATCTCTAGCGACTGCTCCCAAAGCGAAGGAGCCAGGACCCAAAGACCTAGCTGGCCTGAAGGGGCCCCAGGGGGCCCCCAAGCAGCCCCTCTCAATTTGGGTCTGGGGACTTTCGTTGGGCCGGGAACCTGGGAGGTACCTGACAGGTTGCAGTTCGCGGCCCGAGAAGCACTCTCCGGCCAACATGCCAAACGTCCAGCGACTGCTCCCAAAGCGAAGGAGCCAGGACCCAAAGACCTAGCTGGCCTGAAGGGGCCCCAGGGGGCCCCCAAGCAGCCCCTCTCAATTTGGGTCTGGGGGCTTTCGTTGGGCCGGGAACCTGGGAGGTACCTGCCAGGTTGCAGTTCGCGGCCCGAGAAGCACTCTCCGGCCAACATGCCAAACGTCCAGCAACAGCTCCCAAACCGAAGGAGCCAGGACCCAAAGACCTAGCTGGCCTGAAGGGGCCCCAGGGGGCCCCCAAGCAGCCCCTCTCAATTTGGGTCTGGGGGCTTTCGTTGGGCCGGGAACCTGGGAGGTACCTGCCAGGTTGCAGTTCGCGGCCCGAGAAGCACTCTCCGGCCAACATGCAAAACGTCCAGCGACTGCTCCCAAAGCGAAGGAGCCAGGACCCAAAGACCTAGCTGGCCTGAGGTGGCCGCAGGGGGCCCCCAAGCAGCCCCTCTCCATTTGAGTCTGGGGGCTTTCGTTGGGCCTGGAAACTGGGAGGAACCTGCCAGGTTGCAGGTCGCGGCCCGAGAAGCACTCTGCGGCCAACATGCCAAAAGTCCAGCGACTGCTCCCAAAGCGAAGGAGCCAGGACCCAAAGACATAGCTGGCCTGAAGGTGCCCCAGGGGGCCCCCAAGCAGCCCCTCTCCATTTGGGTCTGGGGGCTTTCGTTGGGCCGGGAACCTGGGAGGTATCTGCCAGGTTACAGTTCGCGGCCCGAGAAGCACTCTCCGGACAACATGCCCAATCTCTAGCGACTGCTCCCAAAGCGAAGGAGCCAGGACCCAAAGACCTAGCTGGCCTGAAGGGGCCCCAGGGGGCCCCCAAGCAGCCCCTCTCAATTTGGGTCTGGGGACTTTCGTTGGGCCGGGAACCTGGGAGGTACCTGCCAGGTTGCAGTTCGCGGCCCGAGAAGCACTCTCCGGCCAACATGCCAAACGTCCAGCGACTGCTCCCAAACCGAAGGAGCCAGGACCCAAAGACCTAGCTGGCCTGAAGGGGCCCCAGGGGGCCCCCAAGCAGCCCCTCTCAATTTGGGTCTGGGGGCTTTCGTTGGGCCGGGAACCTGGGAGGTACCTGCCAGGTTGCAGTTCGCGGCCCGAGAAGCACTCTCCGGCCAACATGCCAAACGTCCAGCAACAGCTCCCAAACCGAAGGAGCCAGGACCCAAAGACCTAGCTGGCCTGAAGGGGCCCCAGGGGGCCCCCAAGCAGCCCCTCTCAATTTGGGTCTGGGGGCTTTCGTTGGGCCGGGAACCTGGGAGGTACCTGCCAGGTTGCAGTTCGCGGCCCGAGAAGCACTCTCCGGCCAACATGCAAAACGTCCAGCGACTGCTCCCAAAGCGAAGGAGCCAGGACCCAAAGACCTAGCTGGCCTGAGGAGGCCGCAGGGGGCCCCCAAGCAGCCCCTCTCCATTTGAGTCTGGGGGCTTTCGTTGGGCCGGGAACCTGGGAGGTACCTGCCAGGTTGCAGTTCGCGGCCCGAGAAGCACTCTCCGGCCAACATGCCCAAGACCAGCCACTGCTCCCAAAGCGAAGGAGCCATGACCCAAAGACCTAGCTGGCCTGAAGGGGCCCCAGGGGGCCCTCAAGCAGCCCCTCTCAATTTGGGTCTGGGGGCTTTCGTTGGGCCTGGAAACTGGGAGGAACCTGCCAGGTTGCAGGTCGCGGCCCGAGAAGCACTCTGCGGCCAACATGCCAAAAGTCCAGCGACTGCTCCCAAAGCGAAGGAGCCAGGACCCAAAGACATAGCTGGCCTGAAGGTGCCCCAGGGGCCCCCCAAGCAGCCCCTCTCCATTTGGGTCTGGGGGCTTTCGTTGGGCCGGGAACCTGGGAGGTACCTGCCAGGTTGCAGTTCGCGGCCCGAGAAGCACTCTCCGGCCAACATGCCCAAGGTCCAGCGACTGCTCCCAAAGCGAAGGAGCCAGGACCCAAAGACCTAGCTGGCCGGGAGGGCCCCAGGGGGCCCCCAAGCAGCCCCTCTCAATTTGGGTCTGGGGAATTTCGTTGGGCCTGTAAACTGGGAGGTACCTGCCAGGTTTCAGTTCGCGGCCCGAGAAGCACTCTCCGGCCAACATGCCAAACGTCCAGCGATTGCTCCCAAAACGAAGGAGCCAGGACCCAAAGACCTAGCTGGCCTGAAGGGGCCCCAGGGGGCCCCCAAGCAGCCCCTCTCAATTTGGGTCTGGGGGCTTTCGTTGGGCCGGGAACCTGGGAGGTACCTGCCAGGTTAAAGTTCGCGGCCCGAGAAGCACTCTCCGGCCAACATGCCAAAAGTCCCGCGACTGCTACCAAACCGAAGGAGCCAGGACCCAAAGACCTAGCTGGCCTGAAGGGGCCCCAGGGGGCCCCCAAGCAGCCCCTCTCAATTTGGGTCTGGGGGCTTTCGTTGTGCCTGGAAACTGGGAGGTACCTGCCAGGTTGCAGTTCGCGGCCCGAGAAGCACTCTCCGGCCAACATGCCAAACGTCCAGTGACTGCTCCCAAAGCGAAGGAGCCAGGACCCAAAGACCTAGCTGGCCTGAAGGGGCCCCAGGGGTCCCCCAAGCAGCCCCTCTCAATTTGGGTCTGGGGCTTTCGTTGGGCCGGGAACCTGGGAGGTATCTGCCAGGTTGCAGTTCGCGGCCTGAGAAGCACTCTCCGGACAACATGTGGCCTGAAGGGGCCCCAGGGTGCCCCCAAGCAGCCCCTCTCAATTTTGGTCTGGGGGCGTTCGTTGGGCCGGGAACCTAGGAGGAGCCTGCCAGGTTGCAGTTCGCGGCCCGAGAAGCACTCTCCGGCCAACATTCCAAACGTCCAGCGACTGCTCCCAAACCGAAGGAGCCAGGACCCAAAGACCTAGCTGGCCTGAAGGGGCCCCAGGGGGCCCCCAAGCAGCCCCTCTCCATTTGGGTCTGCGGACTTTCGTTGGGCCGGGAACCTGGGAGGTACCTGCAAGGTTGCAGTTCGCGGCCCGAGAAGCACTTTCCGGCCAACGTGCCCAAGGTCCAGTGACTGCTCCCAAAGCGAAGGAGCCAGGACCCAAAGACCTAGCTGGCCTGGAGGGCCCCAGGGGTCCCCCAAGCAGCCCCTCTCCATTTGGGTCTGGGGGCTTTCGTTGGGCCGGGAACCTGGGAGGTACCTGCCAGGTTGCAGTTCGCGGCCCGAGAAGCACTCTCCGGCCAACATGCCAAACATCCAGCGACTGCTCCCAAAGCGAAGGAGCCAGGACCCAAAGACCTAGCTGGCCTGAAGGGGCCCCAGGGGGCCCCCAAGCAGCCCCTCTCAATTTGGGTCTGGGGGCTTTCGTTGGGCCGGGAACCTGGGAGGTACCTGCCAGGTTGCAGGTCGCGGCCCGAGAAGCACTCTTTGGCCAACATGCCAAACGTCCAGCGACTGCTCCCAAAGCGAAGGAGCCAGGACCCAAAGACCTAGCTGGCCTGAAGGGGCCCCAGGGGGCCCCCAAGCAGCCCCTCTCAATTTGGGTCTGGGGGCTTTCGTTGGGCCGGGAACCTGGGAGGTACCTGCCAGGTTGCAGTTCGCGGCCCGAGAAGCACTCTCCGGCCAACATGCCAAACGTCCAGCGACTGCTCCCAAAGCGAAGGAGCCAGGACCAAAGACCTAGCTGGCCGGGAGGGCCCCAGGGGGCCCCCAAGCAGCCCCTTTCAATTTGGGTCTGGGGACTTTCGTTGGGCCTGTAAACTGGGAGGTACCTGCCAGGTTGCAGTTCGCGGCCCGAGAAGCACTCTCCGGCCAACATGCCAAACGTCCAGCGATTGCTCCCAAAACGAAGGAGCCAGGACCCAAAGACCTAGCTGGCCTGAAGGGGCCCCAGGGGGCCCCCAAGCAGCCCCTCTCAATTTGGGTCTGGGGGCTTTCGTTGGGCCGGGAACCTGGGAGGTACCTGCCAGGTTAAAGTTCGCGGCCCGAGAAGCACTCTCCGGCCAACATGCCAAAAGTCCCGCGACTGCTACCAAACCGAAGGAGCCAGGACCCAAAGACCTAGCTGGCCTGAAGGGGCCCCAGGGGGCCCCCAAGCAGCCCCTCTCAATTTGGGTCTGGGGGCTTTCGTTGTGCCTGGAAACTGGGAGGTACCTGCCAGGTTGCAGTTCGCGGCCCGAGAAGCACTCTCCGGCCAACATGCCAAACGTCCAGTGACTGCTCCCAAAGCGAAGGAGCCAGGACCCAAAGACCTAGCTGGCCTGAAGGGGCCCCAGGGGTCCCCCAAGCAGCCCCTCTCAATTTGGGTCTGGGGCTTTCGTTGGGCCGGGAACCTGGGAGGTATCTGCCAGGTTGCAGTTCGCGGCCTGAGAAGCACTCTCCGGACAACATGTGGCCTGAAGGGGCCCCAGGGTGCCCCCAAGCAGCCCCTCTCAATTTTGGTCTGGGGGCGTTCGTTGGGCCGGGAACCTAGGAGGAACCTGCCAGGTTGCAGTTCGCGGCCCGAGAAGCACTCTCCGGCCAACATGCCAAACGTCCAGCGACTGCTCCCAAACCGAAGGAGCCAGGACCCAAAGACCTAGCTGGCCTGAAGGGGCCCCAGGGGGCCCCCAAGCAGCCCCTCTCCATTTGGGTCTGCGGACTTTCGTTGGGCCGGGAACCTGGGAGGTACCTGCCAGGTTGCAGTTCGCGGCCCGAGAAGCACTTTCCGGCCAACATTCCAAACGTCCAGCGACTGCTCCCAAACCGAAGGAGCCAGGACCCAAAGACCTAGCTGGCCTGAAGGGGCCCCAGGGGGCCCCCAAGCAGCCCCTCTCAATTTGGGTCTGGGGGCTTTCATTGGGCCGGGAACCTGGGAGGTACCTGCCAGGTTGCAGTTCGCGGCCCGAGAAGCACTCTCCGGCCAACATGCCAAACGTCCAGCGACTGCTCCCAAAGCGATGGAGCAAGGACCCAAAGACCTAGCTGGCCTGAAGGGGCCCCAGGGGGCCCCCAAGCAGCCCCTCTCAATTTGGGTCTGGGGGCTTTCGTTGGGCCGGGAACCTGGGATGTACCTGCCAGGTTGCAGTTCGCGGCCCGAGAAGCACTCTCCGGCCAACGTGCCCAAGGTCCAGTGACTGCTCCCAAAGCGAAGGAGCCAGGACCCAAAGACCTAGCTGGCCTGAAGGTGCCCCAGGGGTCCCCCAAGCAGCCCCTCTCCATTTGGGTCTGGGGACTTTCGTTGGGCCTGTAAACTGGGAGGTACCTGCCAGGTTGCAGTTCGCGGCCCGAGAAGCACTCTCCGGCCAACATGCCAAACATCCAGCGACTGCTCCCAAAGCGAAGGAGCCAGGACCCAAAGACCTAGCTGGCCTGAAGGGGCCCCAGGGGGCCCCCAAGCAGCCCCTCTCAATTTGGCGCTGGGGGCTTTCGTTGGGCCGGGAACCTGGGAGGTACCTGCCAGGTTGCAGGTCGCGGCCCGAGAAGCACTCTTTGGCCAACATGCCAAACGTCCAGCGACTGCTCCCAAAGCGAAGCAGCCAGGACCCAAAGACCTAGCTGGCCTGAAGGGGCCCCAGGGGGCCCCCAAGCAGCCCCTCTCAATTTGGGTCTGGGGGCTTTCGTTGGGCCGGGAACCTGGGAGGTACCTGCCAGGTTGCAGTTCGCGGCCCGAGAAGCACTCTCCGGCCAACATGCCAAACGTCCAGCGACTGCTCCCAAACCGAAGGAGCCAGGACCCAAAGACCTAGCTGGCCTGAAGGGGCCCCAGGGGGCCCCCAAGCAGCCCCTCTCAATTTGGGTCTGGGGTCTTTCGTTGGGCCGGGAACCTGGGAGGTACCTGCCCGGTTGCAGTTCGCGGCCCGAGAAGCACTCTCCGGCCAACATGCCCAAGACGAGCCACTGCTCCCAAACCGAAGGACCCAGGACCCAAAGACCTAGCTGGCCTGAAGGGGCCCAGGGGGCCCCCAAGCAGCCCCTCTCAATTTGGGTCTGGGGGCTTTCGTTGGGCCTGTAAACTGGGAGGTACCTGCCCGGTTGCAGTTCACGGCCCGAGAAGCACTCTCCGGCCAACATGCCACACGTCCAGCGACTGCTCCCAAAACGAAGGAGCCATGACCCAAAGACCTAGCTGGCCTGAAAGGGGCCCCAGGGGGCCCCCAAGCAGCCCCTCTCAATTTGGGTCTGGGGGCTTTCGTTGGGCCGGGAACCTGGGAGGTACCTGCCAGGTTGCAGTTCGCGGCCCGAGAAGCACTCTCCGGCCAACATGCCAAAAGTCCCGCGACTGCTCCCAAAGCGAAGGAGCCAGGACCCAAAGACCTAGCTGGCCTGAAGGGGCCCCAGGGGGCCCCCAAGCAGCCCCTCTCAATTTGGGTCTGGGGGCTTTCGTTGTGACTGGAAACTGGGAGGTACCTGCCAGGTTGCAGTTCGCGGCCCGAGAAGCACTCTCCGGCCAACATGCCAAACGTCCAGCGACTGCTCCCAAAGCGAAGGAGCCAGGACCCAAAGACCTAGCTGGCCTGAAGGGGCCCCAGGGGTCCCCCAAGCAGCCCCTCTCAATTTGGGTCTGGGGTTTTCGTTGGGCCGGGAACCTGGGAAGTATCTGCCAGGTTGCAGTTCGCGGCCTGAGAAGCACTCTCCAGACAACATGTGGCCTGAAGGTGCCCCAGGGGGCCCCCAAGCAGCCCCTCTCAATTTGGGTCTGGGGGCTTTCTTTGGGCCGAGAACCTAGGATGAACCTGCCAGGTTGCAGTTCGCGGCCCGAGAAGCACTCTCCGGCCAACATTCCAAACGTCCAGCGACTGCTCCCAAACCGAAGGAGCCAGGACCCAAAGACATAGCTGGCCTGAAGGGGCCCCAGGGAGCCCCCAAGCAGCCCCTCTCAATTTGGGTCTGGGGGCTTTCGTTGGGCCGGGAACCTGGGAGGTACCTGCCAGGTTGCAGTTCGCAGCCCGAGAAGCACTCTCCGGCCAACATGCCAAACGTCCAGCGACTGCTCCCAAAGCGAAGGAGCCAGGACCCAAAGACCTAGCTGGCCTGAAGGTGCCCTAGGGGGCCCCCAAGCAGCCCCTCTCAATTTGGGTCTGGGGGCTTTCGTTGGGCCGGGAACCTGGGAGGTACCTGCCCGGTTGCAGGTCGCGGCCCGAGAAGCACTCTCCGGCCAACATGCGCAAGGTCCAGCGACTGCTCCCAAAGCGAAGGAGCCAGGACCCAAAGACCTAGCTGGCCTGAGGAGGCCCCAGGGGGCCCCCAAGCAGCCCCTCTCAATTTGGGTCTGGGGGCTTTCGTTGGGCCGGGAACCTGGGAGGTACCTGCCAGGTTGCAGTTCGCGGCCCGAGAAGCACTCTCCGGACAACATACCAAAAGTCCAGCGACTGCTCCCAAAGCGAAGGAGCCAGGACCCAAAGACCTAGCTGGCCTGAAGGGGCCCCAGGGGGCCCCCAAGCAGCCCCTCTCAATTTGGGTCTGGGGGCTTTCGTTGGGCCGGGAACCTGGGAGGTACCTGCCAGGTTGCAGTTCGCGGCCCGAGAAGCACTCTCCGGCCAACATGCCAAACGTCCAGCGACTGCTCCCAAAGCGAAGGAGCCAGGACCCAAAGACCTAGCTGGCCTGAAGGGGCCCCAGGGGGCCCCCAAGCAGCCCCTCTCAATTTGGGTCTGGGGGCTTTCGTTGGGCCGGGAACCTGGGAGGTACCTGCCAGGTTGCAGTTCGCGGCCCGAGAAGCACTCTCCGGCCAACATGCCAAAAGTCCAGCGACTGCTCCCAAAGCGAAGGAGCCAGGACCCAAAGACCTAGCTGGCCTGAGGAGGCCCCAGGGGGCCCCCAAGCAGCCCCTCTCCATTTGAGTATGGGGGCTTTCGTTGGGCCGGGAACCTGGGAGGTACCTGCCAGGTTGCAGTTCGCGGCCCGAGAAGCACTCTCCGGCCAACATGCCCAAGACCAGCCACTGCTCCCAAAGCGAAGGAGCCATGACCCAAAGACCTAGCTGGCCTGAAGGGGCCCCAGGGGGCCCTCAAGCAGCCCCTCTCAATTTGGGTCTGGGGGCTTTCGTTGGGCCTGGAAACTGGGAGGAACCTGCCAGGTTGCAGGTCGCGGCCCGAGAAGCACTCTGCGGCCAACATGCCAAAAGTCCAGCGACTGCTCCCAAAGCGAAGGAGCCAGGACCCAAAGACATAGCTGGCCTGAAGGTGCCCCAGGGGGCCCCCAAGCAGCCCCTCTCCATTTGGGTCTGGGGGCTTTCGTTGGGCCGGGAACCTGGGAGGTATCTGCCAGGTTACAGTTCGCGGCCCGAGAAGCACTCTCCGGACAACATGCCCAATCTCTAGCGACTGCTCCCAAAGCGAAGGAGCCAGGACCCAAAGACCTAGCTGGCCTGAAGGGGCCCCAGGGGGCCCCCAAGCAGCCCCTCTCAATTTGGGTCTGGGGACTTTCGTTGGGCCGGGAACCTGGGAGGTACCTGACAGGTTGCAGTTCGCGGCCCGAGAAGCACTCTCCGGCCAACATGCCAAACGTCCAGCGACTGCTCCCAAACCGAAGGAGCCAGGACCCAAAGACCTAGCTGGCCTGAAGGGGCCCCAGGGGGCCCCCAAGCAGCCCCTCTCAATTTGGGTCTGGGGGCTTTCGTTGGGCCGGGAACCTGGGAGGTACCTGCCAGGTTGCAGTTCGCGGCCCGAGAAGCACTCTCCGGCCAACATGCCAAACGTCCAGCAACAGCTCCCAAAGCGAAGGAGCCAGGACCCAAAGACCTAGCTGGCCTGAAGGGGCCCCAGGGGGCCCCCAAGCAGCCCCTCTCAATTTGGGTCTGGGGGCTTTCGTTGGGCCGGGAACCTGGGAGGTACCTGCCAGGTTGCAGTTCGCGGCCCGAGAAGCACTCTCCGGCCAACATGCAAAACGTCCAGCGACTGCTCCCAAAGCGAAGGAGCCAGGACCCAAAGACCTAGCTGGCCTGAGGAGGCCGCAGGGGGCCCCCAAGCAGCCCCTCTCCATTTGAGTCTGGGGGCTTTCGTTGGGCCGGGAACCTGGGAGGTACCTGCCAGGTTGCAGTTCGCGGCCCGAGAAGCACTCTCCGGCCAACATGCCCAAGACCAGCCACTGCTCCCAAAGCGAAGGAGCCATGACCCAAAGACCTAGCTGGCCTGAAGGGGCCCCAGGGGGCCCTCAAGCAGCCCCTCTCAATTTGGGTCTGGGGGCTTTCGTTGGGCCTGGAAACTGGGAGGAACCTGCCAGGTTGCAGGTCGCGGCCCGAGAAGCACTCTGCGGCCAACATGCCAAAAGTCCAGCGACTGCTCCCAAAGCGAAGGAGCCAGGACTCAAAGACATAGCTGGCCTGAAGGTGCCCCAGGGGGCCCCCAAGCAGCCCCTCTCCATTTGGGTCTGGGGGCTTTCGTTGGGCCGGGAACCTGGGAGGTACCTGCCAGGTTGCAGTTCGCGGCCCGAGAAGCACTCTCCGGCCAACATGCCCAAGGTCCAGCGACTGCTCCCAAAGCGAAGGAGCCAGGACCCAAAGACCTAGCTGGCCGGGAGGGCCCCAGGGGGCCCCCAAGCAGCCCCTCTCAATTTGGGTCTGGGGAATTTCGTTGGGCCTGTAAACTGGGAGGTACCTGCCAGGTTTCAGTTCGCGGCCCGAGAAGCACTCTCCGGCCAACATGCTAAACGTCCAGCGATTGCTCCCAAAACGAAGGAGCCATGACCCAAAGACCTAGCTGGCCTGAAGGGGCCCCAGGGGGCCCCCAAGCAGCCCCTCTCAATTTGGGTCTGGGGGCTTTCGTTGGGCCGGGAACCTGGGAGGTACCTGCCAGGTTAAAGTTCGCGGCCCGAGAAGCACTCTCCGGCCAACATGCCAAAAGTCCCGCGACTGCTACCAAACCGAAGGAGCCAGGACCCAAAGACCTAGCTGGCCTGAAGGGGCCCTAGGGGGCCCCCAAGCAGCCCCTCTCAATTTGGGTCTGGGGGCTTTCGTTGTGCCTGGAAACTGGGAGGTACCTGCCAGGTTGCAGTTCGCGGCCCGAGAAGCACTCTCCGGCCAACATGCCAAACGTCCAGTGACTGCTCCCAAAGCGAAGGAGCCAGGACCCAAAGACCTAGCTGGCCTGAAGGGGCCCCAGGGGGCCCCCAAGCAGCCCCTCTCCATTTGGGTCTGGGGCTTTCGTTGGGCCGGGAACCTGGGAGGTATCTGCCAGGTTGCAGTTCGCGGCCTGAGAAGCACTCTCCGGACAACATGTGGCCTGAAGGGGCCCCAGGGTGCCCCCAAGCAGCCCCTCTCAATTTTGGTCTGGGGGCGTTCGTTGGGCCGGGAACCTAGGAGGAGCCTGCCAGGTTGCAGTTCGCGGCCCGAGAAGCACTCTCCGGCCAACATTCCAAACGTCCAGCGACTGCTCCCAAACCGAAGGAGCCAGGACCCAAAGACCTAGCTGGCCTGAAGGGGCCCCAGGGGGCCCCCAAGCAGCCCCTCTCCATTTGGGTCTGCGGACTTTCGTTGGGCCGGGAACCTGGGAGGTACCTGCAAGGTTGCAGTTCGCGGCCCGAGAATCACTTTCCGGCCAACATTCCAAACGTCCAGCGACTGCTCCCAAACCGAAGGAGCCAGGACCCAAAGACCTAGCTGGCCTGAAGGGGCCCCAGGGGGCCCCCAAGCAGCCCCTCTCAATTTGGGTCTGGGGGCTTTCATTGGGCCGGGAACCTGGGAGGTACCTGCCAGGTTGCACTTCGCGGCCCGAGAAGCACTCTCCGGCCAACATGCCAAACGTCCAGCGACTGCTCCCAAAGCGAAGGAGCCAGGACCCAAAGACCTAGCTGGCCTGAAGGGGCCCCAGGGGGCCCCCAAGCAGCCCCTCTCAATTTGGGTCTGGGGGCTTTCGTTGGGCCGGGAACCTGGGAGGTACCTGCCAGGTTGCAGTTCGCGGCCCGAGAAGCACTCTCCGGCCAACGTGCCCAAGGTCCAGTGACTGCTCCCAAAGCGAAGGAGCCAGGACCCAAAGACCTAGCTGGCCTGGAGGGCCCCAGGGGTCCCCCAAGCAGCCCCTCTCCATTTGGGTCTGGGGACTTTCGTTGGGCCTGTAAACTGGGAGGTACCTGCCAGGTTGCAGTTCGCGGCCCGAGAAGCACTCTCCGGCCAACATGCCAAACATCCAGCGACTGCTCCCAAAGCGAAGGAGCCAGGACCCAAAGACCTAGCTGGCCTGAAGGGGCCCCAGGGGGCCCCCAAGCAGCCCCTCTCAATTTGGCGCTGGGGGCTTTCGTTGGGCCGGGAACCTGGGAGGTACCTGCCAGGTTGCAGGTCGCGGCCCGAGAAGCACTCTTTGGCCAACATGCCAAACGTCCAGCGACTGCTCCCAAAGCGAAGGAGCCAGGACCCAAAGACATAGCTGGCCTGAAGGGGCCCCAGGGGGCCCCCAAGCAGCCCCTCTCAATTTGGGTCTGGGGGCTTTCGTTGGGCCGGGAACCTGGGAGGTACCTGCCAGGTTGCAGTTCGCGGCCCGAGAAGCACTCTCCGGCCAACATGCCAAACGTCCAGCGACTGCTCCCAAACCGAAGGAGCCAGGACCCAAAGACCTAGCTGGCCTGAAGGGGCCCCAGGGGGCCCTCAAGCAGCCCCTCTCAATTTGGGTCTGGGGGCTTTCGTTGGGCCTGGAAACTGGGAGGAACCTGCCAGGTTGCAGGTCGCGGCCCGAGAAGCACTCTGCGGCCAACATGCCAAAAGTCCAGCGACTGCTCCCAAAGCGAAGGAGCCAGGACCCAAAGACATAGCTGGCCTGAAGGTGCCCCAGGGGGCCCCCAAGCAGCCCCTCTCCATTTGGGTCTGGGGGCTTTCGTTGGGCCGGGAACCTGGGAGGTACCTGCCAGGTTAAAGTTCGCGGCCCGAGAAGCACTCTCCGGCCAACATGCCAAAAGTCCCGCGACTGCTACCAAACCGAAGGAGCCAGGACCCAAAGACCTAGCTGGCCTGAAGGGGCCCCAGGGGGCCCCCAAGCAGCCCCTCTCCATTTGGGTCTGGGGGCTTTCGTTGTGCCTGGAAACTGGGAGGTACCTGCCAGGTTGCAGTTCGCGGCCCGAGAAGCACTCTCCGGCCAACATGCCAAACGTCCAGTGACTGCTCCCAAAGCGAAGGAGCCAGGACCCAAAGACCTAGCTGGCCTGAAGGGGCCCCAGGGGTCCCCCAAGCAGCCCCTCTCAATTTGGGTCTGGGGCTTTCGTTGGGCCGGGAACCTGGGAGGTATCTGCCAGGTTGCAGTTCGCGGCCTGAGAAGCACTCTCCGGACAACATGTGGCCTGAAGTGGCCCCAGGGTGCCCCCAAGCAGCCCCTCTCAATTTGGGTCTGGGGGCGTTCGTTGGGCCGGGAACCTAGGAGGAACCTGCCAGGTTGCAGTTCGCGGCCCGAGAAGCACTCTCCGGCCAACATTCCAAACGTCCAGCGACTGCTCCCAAACCGAAGGAGCCAGGACCCAAAGACCTAGCTGGCCTGAAGGGGCCCCAGGGGGCCCCCAAGCAGCCCCTCTCCATTTGGGTCTGCGGACTTTCGTTGGGCCGGGAACCTGGGAGGTACCTGCAAGGTTGCAGTTCGCGGCCCGAGAAGCACTTTCCGGCCAACATTCCAAACGTCCAGCGACTGCTCCCAAACCGAAGGAGACAGGACCCAAAGACCTAGCTGGCCTGAAGGGGCCCCAGGGGGCCCCCAAGCAGCCCCTCTCAATTTGGGTCTGGGGGCTTTCATTGGGCCGGGAACCTGGGAGGTACCTGCCAGGTTGCAGTTCGCGGCCCGAGAAGCACTCTCCGGTGAACATGCCAAACATCCAGCGACTGCTCCCAAAGCGAAGGAGCCAGGACCCAAAGACCTAGCTGGCCTGAAGGGGCCCCAGGGGGCCCCCAAGCAGCCCCTCTCAATTTGGCGCTGGGGGCTTTCGTTGGGCCGGGAACCTGGGAGGTACCTGCCAGGTTGCAGGTCGCGGCCCGAGAAGCACTCTTTGGCCAACATGCCAAACGTCCAGCGACTGCTCCCAAAGCGAAGCAGCCAGGACCCAAAGACATAGCTGGCCTGAAGGGGCCCCAGGGGGCCCCCAAGCAGCCCCTCTCAATTTGGGTCTGGGGGCTTTCGTTGGGCCGGGAACCTGGGAGGTACCTGCCAGGTTGCAGTTCGCGGCCCGAGAAGCACTCTCCGGCCAACATGCCAAACGTCCAGCGACTGCTCCCAAACCGAAGGAGCCAGGACCCAAAGACCTAGCTGGCCTGAAGGGGCCCCAGGGGGCCCCCAAGCAGCCCCTCTCAATTTGGGTCTGGGGTCTTTCGTTGGGCCGGGAACCTGGGAGGTACCTGCCAGGTTGCAGTTCGCGGCCCGAGAAGCACTCTCCGGCCAACATGCCCAAGACGAGCCACTGCTCCCAAAGCGAAGGAGCCAGGACCCAAAGACCTAGCTGGCCTGAAGGGGCCCAGGGGGCCCCCAAGCAGCCCCTCTCCATTTGGGTCTGGGGACTTTCGTTGGGCCTGTAAACTGGGAGGTACCTGCCCGGTTGCAGTTCACGGCCCGAGAAGCACTCTCCGGCCAACATGCCAAACGTCCAGCGACTGCTCCCAAAACGAAGGAGCCATGACCCAAAGACCTAGCTGGCCTGAAAGGGGCCCCAGGGGGCCCCCAAGCAGCCCCTCTCAATTTGGGTCTGGGGGCTTTCTTTGGGCCGGGAACCTGGGAGGTACCTGCCAGGTTGCAGTTCGCGGCCCGAGAAGCACTCTCCGGCCAACATGCCAAACGTCCCGCGACTGCTACCAAACCGAAGGAGCCAGGACCCAAAGACCTAGCTGGCCTGAAGGGGCCCCAGGGGGCCCCCAAGCAGCCCCTCTCAATTTGGGTCTGGGGGCTTTCGTTGTGACTGGAAACTGGGAGGTACCTGCCAGGTTGCAGTTCGCGGCCCGAGAAGCACTCTCCGGCCAACATGCCAAACGTCCAGCGACTGCTCCCAAAGCGAAGGAGCCAGGACCCAAAGACCTAGCTGGCCTGAAGGGGCCCCAGGGGTCCCCCAAGCAGCCCCTCTCAATTTGGGTCTGGGGTTTTCGTTGGGCCGGGAACCTGGGAAGTATCTGCCAGGTTGCAGTTCGCTGCCTGAGAAGCACTCTCCAGACAACATGTGGCCTGAAGGTGCCCCAGGGGGCCCCCAAGCAGCCCCTCTCAATTTGGGTCTGGGGGCTTTCTTTGGGCCGAGAACCTAGGACGAACCTGCCAGGTTGCAGTTCGCGGCCCGAGAAGCACTCTCCGGCCAACATTCCAAACGTCCAGTGACTGCTCCCAAACCGAAGGAGCCAGGACCCAAAGACATAGCTGGCCTGAAGGGGCCCCAGGGAGCCCCCAAGCAGCCCCTCTCAATTTGGGTCTGGGGGCTTTCGTTGGGCCGGGAACCTGGGAGGTACCTGCCAGGTTGCAGTTCGCGGCCCGAGAAGCACTCTCCGGCCAACATGCCAAACGTCCAGTGACTGCTCCCAAAGCGAAGGAGCCAGGACCCAAAGACCTAGCTGGCCTGAAGGTGCCCTAGGGGGGCCCCAAGGAGCCCCTCTCAATTTGGGTCTGGGGGCTTTCGTTGGGCCGGGAACCTGGGAGGTACCTGCCCGGTTGCAGGTCGCGGCCCGAGAAGCACTCTCCGGCCAACATGCGCAAGGTCCAGCGACTGCTCCCAAAGCGAAGGAGCCAGGACCCAAAGACCTAGCTGGCCTGAGGAGGCCCCAGGGGGCCCCCAAGCAGCCCCTCTCAATTTGGGTCTGGGGGCTTTCGTTGGGCCGGGAACCTGGGAGGTACCTGCCAGGTTGCAGTTCGCGGCCCGAGAAGCACTCTCCGGACAACATACCAAAAGTCCAGCGACTGCTCCCAAAGCGAAGGAGCCAGGACCCAAAGACCTAGCTGGCCTGAAGGGGCCCCATGGGGCCCCCAAGCAGCCCCTCTCAATTTGGGTCTGGGGGCTTTCGTTGGGCCGGGAACCTGGGAGGTACCTGCCAGGTTGCAGTTCGCGGCCCGAGAAGCACTCTCCGGCCAACATGCCAAACGTCCAGCGACTGCTCCCAAAGCGAAGGAGCCAGGACCCAAAGACCTAGCTGGCCTGAAGGGGCCCTAGGGGGGCCCCAAGGAGCTCCTCTCAATTTGGGTCTGGGGGCTTTCGTTGGGCCGGGAACCTGGGAGGTACCTGCCCGGTTGCAGTTCGCGGCCCGAGAAGCACTCTCCGGCCAACATGCGCAAGGTCCAGCAACTGCTCCCAAAGCGAAGGAGCCAGGACCCAAAGACCTAGCTGGCCTGAAGGGGCCCCAGGGGGCCCCCAAGCAGCCCCTCTCAATTTGGGTCTGGGGGCTTTCGTTGGGCCGGGAACCTGGGAGGTACCTGCCAGGTTGCAGTTCGCGGCCCGAGAAGCACTCTCCGGACAACATGCCAAACGTCCAGCGACTGCTCCCAAACCGAAGGAGCCAGGACCCAAAGACCTAGCTGGCCTGAAGGGGCCCCAGGGGGCCCCCAAGCAGCCCCTCTCCATTTGGGTCTGGGGGCTTTCGTTGGGCCGGGAACCTGGGAGGTACCTGCCAGGTTGCAGTTCGCGGCCCGAGAAGCACTCTCCGGCCAACATGCCCAAGGTCCAGCGACTGCTCCCAAAGCGAAGGAGCCAGGACCCAAAGACCTAGCTGGCCGGGAGGGCCCCAGGGGGCCCCCAAGCAGCCCCTCTCAATTTGGGTCTGAGGACTTTCGTTGGGCCTGTAAACTGGGAGGTACCTGCCCGGTTGCAGTTCACGGCCCGAGAAGCACTCTCCGGCCAACATGCCAAACGTACAGCGACTACTCCCAAAACGAAGGAGCCATGACCCAAAGACCTAGCTGGCCTGAAAGGGGCCCCAGGGCGCCCCCAAGCAGCCCCTCTCAATTTGGGTCTGGGGCTTTCGTTGGGCCGGGAACCTGGGAGGTATCTGCCAGGTTGCAGTTCGCGGCCTGAGAAGCACTCTCCGGACAACATGTGGCCTGAAGGGGCCCCAGGGGGCCCCCAAGCAGCCCCTCTCAATTTTGGTCTGGGGGCGTTCGTTGGGCCGGGAACCTAGGAGGAACCTGCCAGGTTGCAGTTCGCGGCCCGAGAAGCACTCTCCGGCCAAAATTCCAAACGTCCAGCGACTGCTCCCAAACCGAAGGAGCCAGGACCCAAAGACCTAGCTGGCCTGAAGGGGCCCCAGGGGGCCCCCAAGCAGCCCCTCTCCATTTGGGTCTGCGGACTTTCGTTGGGCCGGGAACCTGGGAGGTACCTGCAAGGTTGCAGTTCGCGGCCCGAGAAGCACTTTCCGGTCAACATGCCAAACGTCCAGCGACTGCTCCCAAACCGAAGGAGCCAGGACCCAAAGACCTAGCTGGCCTGAAGGGGCCCCAGGGGGCCCCCAAGCAGCCCCTCTCAATTTGGGTCTGGGGGCTTTCATTGGGCCGGGAACCTGGGAGGTACCTGCCAGGTTGCAGTTCGCGGCCCGAGAAGCACTCTCCGGCCAACATGCCAAACGTCCAGCGACTGCTCCCAAACCGAAGGAGCAAGGACCCAAAGACCTAGCTGGCCTGAAGGGGCCCCAGGGGGCCCCCAAGCAGCCCCTCTCAATTTGGGTCTGGGGGCTTTCGTTGGGCCGGGAACCTGGGAGGTACCTGCCAGGTTGCAGTTCGCGGCCCGAGAAGCACTCTCCGGCCAACGTGCCCAAGGTCCAGTGACTGCTCCCAAAGCGAAGGAGCCAGGACCCAAAGACCTAGCTGGCCTGGAGGGCCCCAGGGGTCCCCCAAGCAGCCCCTCTCAATTTGGGTCTGGGGACTTTCGTTGGGCCTGTAAACTGGGAGGTACCTGCCAGGTTGCAGTTCGCGGCCCGAGAAGCACTCTCCGGCCAACATGCCAAACATCCAGCGACTGCTCCCAAAGCGAAGGAGCCAGGACCCAAAGACCTAGCTGGCCTGAAGGGGCCCCAGGGGGCCCCCAAGCAGCCCCTCTCAATTTGGCGCTGGGGGCTTTCGTTGGGCCGGGAACCTGGGAGGTACCTGCCAGGTTGCAGGTCGCGGCCCGAGAAGCACTCTTTGGCCAACATGCCAAACGTCCAGCGACTGCTCCCAAAGCGAAGCAGCCAGGACCCAAAGACATAGCTGGCCTGAAGGGGCCCCAGGGGGCCCCCAAGCAGCCCCTCTCAATTTGGGTCTGGGGGCTTTCGTTGGGCCGGGAACCTGGGAGGTACCTGCCAGGTTGCAGTTCGCGGCCCGAGAAGCACTCTCCGGCCAACATGCCAAACGTCCAGCGACTGCTCCCAAACCGAAGGAGCCAGGACCCAAAGACCTAGCTGGCCTGAAGGGGCCCCAGGGGGCCCCCAAGCAGCCCCTCTCAATTTGGGTCTGGGGTCTTTCGTTGGGCCGGGAACCTGGGAGGTACCTGCCAGGTTGCAGTTCGCGGCCCGAGAAGCACTCTCCGGCCAACATGCCCAAGACGAGCCACTGCTCCCAAAGCGAAGGAGCCAGGACCCAAAGACCTAGCTGGCCTGAAGGGGCCCCAGGGGTCCCCCAAGCAGCCCCTCTCAATTTGGGTCTGGGGTTTTCGTTGGGCCGGGAACCTGGGAAGTATCTGCCAGGTTGCAGTTCGCTGCCTGAGAAGCACTCTCCAGACAACATGTGGCCTGAAGGTGCCCCAGGGGGCCCCCAAGCAGCCCCTCTCAATTTGGGTCTGGGGGCTTTCTTTGGGCCGAGAACCTAGGACGAACCTGCCAGGTTGCAGTTCGCGGCCCGAGAAGCACTCTCCGGCCAACATGCGCAAGGTCCAGCGACTGCTCCCAAAGCGAAGGAGCCAGGACCCAAAGACCTAGCTGGCCTGAGGAGGCCCCAGGGGGCCCCCAAGCAGCCCCTCTCAATTTGGGTCTGGGGGCTTTCGTTGGGCCGGGAACCTGGGAGGTACCTGCCAGGTTGCAGTTCGCGGCCCGAGAAGCACTCTCCGGACAACATACCAAAAGTCCAGCGACTGCTCCCAAAGCGAAGGAGCCAGGACCCAAAGACCTAGCTGGCCTGAAGGGGCCCCATGGGGCCCCCAAGCAGCCCCTCTCAATTTGGGTCTGGGGGCTTTCGTTGGGCCGGGAACCTGGGAGGTACCTGCCAGGTTGCAGTTCGCGGCCCGAGAAGCACTCTCCGGCCAACATGCCAAACGTCCAGCGACTGCTCCCAAAGCGAAGGAGCCAGGACCCAAAGACCTAGCTGGCCTGAAGGGGCCCTAGGGGGGCCCCAAGGAGCTCCTCTCAATTTGGGTCTGGGGGCTTTCGTTGGGCCGGGAACCTGGGAGGTACCTGCCCGGTTGCAGTTCGCGGCCCGAGAAGCACTCTCCGGCCAACATGCGCAAGGTCCAGCAACTGCTCCCAAAGCGAAGGAGCCAGGACCCAAAGACCTAGCTGGCCTGAAGGGGCCCCAGGGGGCCCCCAAGCAGCCCCTCTCAATTTGGGTCTGGGGGCTTTCGTTGGGCCGGGAACCTGGGAGGTACCTGCCAGGTTGCAGTTCGCGGCCCGAGAAGCACTCTCCGGACAACATGCCAAACGTCCAGCGACTGCTCCCAAACCGAAGGAGCCAGGACCCAAAGACCTAGCTGGCCTGAAGGGGCCCCAGGGGGCCCCCAAGCAGCCCCTCTCCATTTGGGTCTGGGGGCTTTCGTTGGGCCGGGAACCTGGGAGGTACCTGCCAGGTTGCAGTTCGCGGCCCGAGAAGCACTCTCCGGCCAACATGCCCAAGGTCCAGCGACTGCTCCCAAAGCGAAGGAGCCAGGACCCAAAGACCTAGCTGGCCGGGAGGGCCCCAGGGGGCCCCCAAGCAGCCCCTCTCAATTTGGGTCTGAGGACTTTCGTTGGGCCTGTAAACTGGGAGGTACCTGCCCGGTTGCAGTTCACGGCCCGAGAAGCACTCTCCGGCCAACATGCCAAACGTACAGCGACTACTCCCAAAACGAAGGAGCCATGACCCAAAGACCTAGCTGGCCTGAAAGGGGCCCCAGGGCGCCCCCAAGCAGCCCCTCTCAATTTGGGTCTGGGGCTTTCGTTGGGCCGGGAACCTGGGAGGTATCTGCCAGGTTGCAGTTCGCGGCCTGAGAAGCACTCTCCGGACAACATGTGGCCTGAAGGGGCCCCAGGGGGCCCCCAAGCAGCCCCTCTCAATTTTGGTCTGGGGGCGTTCGTTGGGCCGGGAACCTAGGAGGAACCTGCCAGGTTGCAGTTCGCGGCCCGAGAAGCACTCTCCGGCCAAAATTCCAAACGTCCAGCGACTGCTCCCAAACCGAAGGAGCCAGGACCCAAAGACCTAGCTGGCCTGAAGGGGCCCCAGGGGGCCCCCAAGCAGCCCCTCTCCATTTGGGTCTGCGGACTTTCGTTGGGCCGGGAACCTGGGAGGTACCTGCAAGGTTGCAGTTCGCGGCCCGAGAAGCACTTTCCGGTCAACATGCCAAACGTCCAGCGACTGCTCCCAAACCGAAGGAGCCAGGACCCAAAGACCTAGCTGGCCTGAAGGGGCCCCAGGGGGCCCCCAAGCAGCCCCTCTCAATTTGGGTCTGGGGGCTTTCATTGGGCCGGGAACCTGGGAGGTACCTGCCAGGTTGCAGTTCGCGGCCCGAGAAGCACTCTCCGGCCAACATGCCAAACGTCCAGCGACTGCTCCCAAACCGAAGGAGCAAGGACCCAAAGACCTAGCTGGCCTGAAGGGGCCCCAGGGGGCCCCCAAGCAGCCCCTCTCAATTTGGGTCTGGGGGCTTTCGTTGGGCCGGGAACCTGGGAGGTACCTGCCAGGTTGCAGTTCGCGGCCCGAGAAGCACTCTCCGGCCAACGTGCCCAAGGTCCAGTGACTGCTCCCAAAGCGAAGGAGCCAGGACCCAAAGACCTAGCTGGCCTGGAGGGCCCCAGGGGTCCCCCAAGCAGCCCCTCTCAATTTGGGTCTGGGGACTTTCGTTGGGCCTGTAAACTGGGAGGTACCTGCCAGGTTGCAGTTCGCGGCCCGAGAAGCACTCTCCGGCCAACATGCCAAACATCCAGCGACTGCTCCCAAAGCGAAGGAGCCAGGACCCAAAGACATAGCTGGCCTGAAGGGGCCCCAGGGGGCCCCCAAGCAGCCCCTCTCAATTTGGCGCTGGGGGCTTTCGTTGGGCCGGGAACCTGGGAGGTACCTGCCCGGTTGCAGGTCGCGGCCCGAGAAGCACTCTCCGGACAACATGCCCAAACGTCCAGCGACTCCTCCCAAAGCGAAGGAGCCAGGACCCAAAGACCTAGCTGGCCTGAAGGGGCCCCAGGGGGCCCCCAAGCAGCCCCTCTCCATTTGGGTCTGGGGGCTTTCGTTGGGCCGGGAACCTGGGAGGTACCTGCCAGGTTGCAGTTCGCGGCCCGAGAAGCACTCTCCGGCCAACATGCCAAACATCCAGCGACTGCTCCCAAAGCGAAGGAGCCAGGACCCAAAGACATAGCTGGCCTGAAGGGGCCCCAGGGGGCCCCCAAGCAGCCCCTCTCTAATTTGGCGCTGGGGGCTTTCGTTGGGCCGGGAACCTGGGAGGTACCTGCCAGGTTGCAGTTCGCGGCCCGAGAAGCACTCTCCGGCCAACATGCCAAACGTCCAGCGACTGCTCCCAAACCGAAGGAGCCAGGACCCAAAGACCTAGCTGGCCTGAAGGGGCCCCAGGGGGCCCCCAAGCAGCCCCTCTCAATTTGGGTCTGGGGGCTTTCGTTGGGCCGGGAACCTGGGAGGTACCTGCCAGGTTGCAGTTCGCGGCCCGAGAAGCACTCTCCGGCCAACATGCCCAAGACGAGCCACTGCTCCCAAACCGAAGGAGCCAGGACCCAAAGACCTAGCTGGCCTGAAGGGGCCCAGGGGGCCCCCAAGCAGCCCCTCTCAATTTGGGTCTGGGGGCTTTCGTTGGGCCTGGAAACTGGGAGGAACCTGCCAGGTTGCAGGTCGCGGCCCGAGAAGCACTCTGCGGCCAACATGCCAAAAGTCCAGCGACTGCTCCCAAAGCGAAGGAGCCTGGACCCAAAGACATAGCTGGCCTGAAGGTGCCCCAGGGGGCCCCCAAGCAGCCCCTCTCCATTTGGGTCTGGGGGCTTTCGTTGGGCCGGGAACCTGGGAGGTACCTGCCAGGTTGCAGTTCGCGGCCCGAGAAGCACTCTCCGGCCAACATGCCCAAGGTCCAGCGACTGCTCCCAAAGCGAAGGAGCCAGGACCCAAAGACCTAGCTGGCCGGGAGGGCCCCAGGGGGCCCCCAAGCAGCCCCTCTCAATTTGGGTCTGGGGACTTTCGTTGGGCCTGTAAACTGGGAGGTACATGCCAGGTTGCAGTTCGCGGCCCGAGAAGCACTCTCCGGCCAACATGCCAAACGTCCAGCGATTGCTCCCAAAGCGAAGGAGCCAGGACCCAAAGACCTAGCTGGCCTGAAGGGCCCCCAGGGGGCCCCCAAGCAGCCCCTCTCAATTTGGGTCTGGGGGCTTTCGTTGGGCCGGGAACCTGGGAGGTACCTGCCAGGTTAAAGTTCGCGGCCCGAGAAGCACTCTCCGGCCAACATGCCAAAAGTCCCGCGACTGCTACCAAACCGAAGGAGCCAGGACCCAAAGACCTAGCTGGCCTGAAGGGGCCCCAGGGGGCCCCCAAGCAGCCCCTCTCCATTTGGGTCTGGGGGCTTTCGTTGTGCCTGGAAACTGGGAGGTACCTGCCAGGTTGCAGTTCGCGGCCCGAGAAGCACTCTCCGGCCAACATGCCAAACGTCCAGTGACTGCTCCCAAAGCGAAGGAGCCAGGACCCAAAGACCTAGCTGGCCTGAAGGGGCCCCAGGGGTCCCCCAAGCAGCCCCTCTCAATTAGGGTCTGGGGCTTTCGTTGGGCCGGGAACCTGGGAGGTATCTGCCAGGTTGCAGTTCGCGGCCTGAGAAGCACTCTCCGGACAACATGTGGCCTGAAGGGGCCCCAGGGTGCCCCCAAGCAGCCCCTCTCAATTTTGGTCTGGGGGCGTTCGTTGGGCCGGGAACCTAGGAGGAACCTGCCAGGTTGCAGTTCGCGGCCCGAGAAGCACTCTCCGGCCAACATTCCAAACGTCCAGCGACTGCTCCCAAACCGAAGGAGCCAGGACCCAAAGACCTAGCTGGCCTGAAGGGGCCCCAGGGGGCCCCCAAGCAGCCCCTCTCCATTTGGGTCTGCGGACTATCGTTGGGCCGGGAACCTGGGAGGTACCTGCAAGGTTGCAGTTCGCGGCCCGAGAAGCACTTTCCGGCCAACATTCCAAACGTCCAGCGACTGCTCCCAAAGCGAAGGAGCCAGGACCCAAAGACCTAGCTGGCCTGAAGGGGCCCCAGGGGGCCCCCAAGCAGCCCCTCTCCATTTGGGTCTGGGGGCTTTCATTGGGCCGGGAACCTGGGAGGTACCTGCCAGGTTGCAGTTCGCGGCCCGAGAAGCACTCTCCGGCCAACATTCCAAACGTCCAGCGACTGCTCCCAAAGCGAAGGAGCAAGGACCCAAAGACCTAGCTGGCCTGAAGGGGCCCCAGGGGGCCCCCAAGCAGCCCCTCTCAATTTGGGTCTGGGGGCTTTCGTTGGGCCGGGAACCTGGGAGGTACCTGCCAGGTTGCAGTTCGCGGCCCGAGAAGCACTCTCCGGCCAACGTGCCCAAGGTCCAGTGACTGCTCCCAAAGCGAAGGAGCCAGGACCCAAAGACCTAGCTGGCCTGAAGGGGCCCCAGGGGGCCCCCAAGCAGCCCCTCTCAATTTGGGTCTGGGGGCTTTCGTTGGGCCGGGAACCTGGGAGGTACCTGCCAGGTTGCAGTTCGCGGCCCGAGAAGCACTCTCCGGCCAACATGCAAAACGTCCAGCGACTGCTCCCAAAGCGAAGGAGCCAGGACCCAAAGACCTAGCTGGCCTGAGGAGGCCGCAGGGGGCCCCCAAGCAGCCCCTCTCAATTTGGGTCTGGGGGCTTTCATTGGGCCGGGAACCTGGGAGGTACCTGCCAGGTTGCAGTTCGCGGCCCGAGAAGCACTCTCCGGCCAACATTCCAAACGTCCAGCGACTGCTCCCAAAGCGAAGGAGCCAGGACCCAAAGACCTAGCTGGCCTGAAGGGGCCCCAGGGGGCCCCCAAGCAGCCCCTCTCCATTTGGGTCTGGGGGCTTTCGTTGGGCCGGGAACCTGGGAGGTACCTGCCAGGTTGCAGTTCGCGGCCCGAGAAGCACTCTCCGGCCAACGTGCCCAAGGTCCAGTGACTGCTCCCAAAGCGAAGGAGCCAGGACCCAAAGACCTAGCTGGCCTGGAGGGCCCCAGGGGTCCCCCAAGCAGCCCCTCTCCATTTGGGTCTGGGGACTTTCGTTGGGCCTGTAAACTGGGAGGTACCTGCCAGGTTGCAGTTCGCGGCCCGAGAAGCACTCTCCGGCCAACATGCCAAACATCCAGCGACTGCTCCCAAAGCGAAGGAGCCAGGACCCAAAGACCTAGCTGGCCTGAAGGGGCCCCAGGGGGCCCCCAAGCAGCCCCTCTCAATTTGGCGCTGGGGGCTTTCGTTGGGCCGGGAACCTGGGAGGTACCTGCCAGGTTGCAGGTCGCGGCCCGAGAAGCACTCTTTGGCCAACATACCAAACGTCCAGCGACTGCTCCCAAAGCGAAGGAGCCAGGACCCAAAGACCTAGCTGGCCTGAAGGGGCCCCAGGGGGCCCCCAAGCAGCCCCTCTCCATTTGGGTCTGGGGGCTTTCGTTGGGCCGGGAACCTGGGAGGTACCTGCCAGGTTGCAGTTCGCGGCCCGAGAAGCACTCTCCGGCCAACATGCCAAACGTCCAGCGACTGCTCCCAAACCGAAGGAGCCAGGACCCAAAGACCTAGCTGGCCTGAAGGGGCCCCAGGGGGCCCCCAAGCAGCCCCTCTCAATTTGGGTCTGGGGTCTTTCGTTGGGCCGGGAACCTGGGAGGTACCTGCCAGGTTGCAGTTCGCGGCCCGAGAAGCACTCTCCGGCCAACATGCCCAAGACGAGCCACTGCTCCCAAACCGAAGGAGCCAGGACCCAAAGACCTAGCTGGCCTGAAGGGGCCCCAGGGGGCCCCCAAGCAGCCCCTCTCAATTTGGGTCTGGGGACTTTCGTTGGGCCTGTAAACTGGGAGGTACCTGCCCGGTTGCAGTTCACGGCCCGAGAAGCACTCTCCGGCCAACATGCCAAAAGTCCCGCGACTGCTACCAAACCGAAGGAGCCAGGACGCAAAGACCTAGCTGGCCTGAAGGGGCCCCAGGGGGCCCCCAAGCAGCCCCTCTCAATTTGGGTCTGGGGGCTTTCGTTGTGACTGGAAACTGGGAGGTACCTGCCAGGTTGCAGTTCGCGGCCCGAGAAGCACTCTCCGGCCAACATGCCAAACGTCCAGCGACTGCTCCCAAAGCGAAGGAGCCAGGACCCAAAGACCTAGCTGGCCTGAAGGGGCCCTAGGGGGGCCCCAAGGAGCCCCTCTCAATTTGGGTCTGGGGGCTTTTGTTGGGCCGGGAACCTGGGAGGTACCTGCCCGGTTGCAGGTCGCGGCCCGAGAAGCACTCTCCGGCCAACATGCCCAAGGTCCAGCGACTGCTCCCAAAGCGAAGGAGCCAGGACCCAAAGACCTAGCTGGCCTGAGGAGGCCCCAGGGGGACCCCAAGCAGCCCCTCTCAATTTGGGTCTGGGGGCTTTCGTTGGGCCGGGAACCTGGGAGGTACCTGCCAGGTTGCAGTTCGCGGCCCGAGAAGCACTCTCCGGACAACATACCAAAAGTCCAGCGACTGCTCCCAAAGCGAAGGAGCCAGGACCCAAAGACCTAGCTGGCCTGAAGGGGCCCCAGGGGGCCCCCAAGCAGCCCCTCTCAATTTGGGTCTGGGGGCTTTCGTTGGGCCGGGAACCTGGGAGGTACCTGCCAGGTTGCAGTTCGCGGCCCGAGAAGCACTCTCCGGCCAACATGCCAAACGTCCAGCGACTGCTCCCAAAGCGAAGGAGCCAGGACCCAAAGACCTAGCTGGCCTGAAGGGGCCCTAGGGGGGCCCCAAGGAGCTCCTCTCAATTTGGGTCTGGGGGCTTTCGTTGGGCCGGGAACCTGGGAGGTACCTGCCAGGTTGCAGTTCGCGGCCCGAGAAGCACTCTCCGGCCAACATGCGCAAGGTCCAGCAACTGCTCCCAAAGCGAAGGAGCCAGGACCCAAAGACCTAGCTGGCCTGAAGGGGCCCCAGGGGGCCCCCAAGCAGCCCCTCTCCATTTGGGTCTGGGGGCTTTCGTTGGGCCGGGAACCTGGGAGGTACCTGCCAGGTTGCAGTTCGCGGCCCGAGAAGCACTCTCCGGCCAACATGCCAAACGTCCAGCGACTGCTCCCAAAGCGAAGGAGCCAGGACCCAAAGACCTAGCTGGCCTGAAGGGGCCCCAGGGGGCCCCCAAGCAGCCCCTCTCCATTTGGGTCTGGGGGCTTTCGTTGGGCCGGGAACCTGGGAGGTACCTGCCAGGTTGCAGTTCGCGGCCCGAGAAGCACTCTCCGGCCAACATGCCCAAGGTCCAGCGACTGCTCCCAAAGCGAAGGAGCCAGGACCCAAAGACCTAGCTGGCCGGGAGGGCCCCAGGGGGCCCCCAAGCAGCCCCTCTCAATTTGGTTCTGAGGACTTTCGTTGGGCCTGTAAACTGGGAGGTACCTGCCAGGTTGCAGTTCGCGGCCCGAGAAGCACTCTCCGGACAACATGCCAAAAGTCCCGCGACTGCTACCAAACCGAAGAGGCCAGGACCCAAAGACCTAGCTGGCCTGAAGGGGCCCCAGGGGGCCCCCAAGCAGCCCCTCTCAATTTGGGTCTGGGGGCTTTCGTTGGGCCGGGAAACTGGGAGGTACCTGCCAGGTTGCAGTTCGCGGCCCAAGAAGCACTCTCCGGCCAACATGCCAAACGTCCAGCGACTGCTCCCAAAGCGAAGGAGCCAGGACCCAAAGACCTAGCTGGCCTGAAGGGGCCCCAGGGGTCCCCCAAGCAGCCCCTCTCAATTTGGGTCTGGGGTTTTCGTTGGGCCGGGAACCTGGGAGGTATCTGCCAGGTTGCAGTTCGCGGCCTGAGAAGCACTCTCCGGACAACATGTGGCCTGAAGGGGCCCCAGGGGGCCCCCAAGCAGCCCCTCTCAATTTGGGTCTGGGGGCTTTCTTTGGGCCGGGAACCTAGGAGGTACCTGCCAGGTTGCAGTTCGCGGCCCGAGAAGCACTCTCCGGACAACATGCCCAAGACCAGCCACTGCTCCCAAACCGAAGGAGCCAGGACCCAAAGACCTAGCTGGCCTGAAGGGGCCCCAGGGGGCCCCCAAGCAGCCCCGCTCAATTTGGGTCTGGGGGCTTTCGTTGGGCCGGGAACCTGGGAGGTACCTGCCAGGTTGCAGTTCGCGGCCCGAGAAGCACTCTCCGGCCAACATGCCAAACGTCCAGCGACTGCTCCCAAACCGAAGGAGCCAGGACCCAAAGACCTAGCTGGCCTGAAGGGGCCCTAGGGGGGCCCCAAGGAGCTCCTCTCAATTTGGGTCTGGGGGCTTTCGTTGGGCCGGGAACCTGGGAGGTACCTGCCCGGTTGCAGTTCGCGGCCCGAGAAGCACTCTCCGGCCAACATGCGCAAGGTCCAGCAACTGCTCCCAAAGCGAAGGAGCCAGGACCCAAAGACCTAGCTGGCCTGAAGGGGCCCCAGGGGGCCCCCAAGCAGCCCCTCTCAATTTGGGTCTGGGGGCTTTCGTTGGGCCGGGAACCTGGGAGGTACCTGCCAGGTTGCAGTTCGCGGCCCGAGAAGCACTCTCCGGCCAACATGCCAAACGTCCAGCGACTGCTCCCAAAGCGAAGGAGCCAGGACCCAAAGACCTAGCTGGCCTGAAGGGGCCCCAGGGGGCCCCCAAGCAGCCCCTCTCCATTTGGGTCTGGGGGCTTTCGTTGGGCCGGGAACCTGGGAGGTACCTGCCAGGTTGCAGTTCGCGGCCCGAGAAGCACTCTCCGGCCAACATGCCCAAGGTCCAGCGACTGCTCCCAAAGCGAAGGAGCCAGGACCCAAAGACCTAGCTGGCCGGGAGGGCCCCAGGGGGCCCCCAAGCAGCCCCTCTCAATTTGGGTCTGAGGACTTTCGTTGGGCCTGTAAACTGGGAGGTACCTGCCCGGTTGCAGTTCACGGCCCGAGAAGCACTCTCCGGCCAACATGCCAAACGTCCAGCGACTGCTCCCAAAACGAAGGAGCCATGACCCAAAGACCTAGCTGGCCTGAAAGGGGCCCCAGGGGGCCCCCAAGCAGCCCCTCTCAATTTGGGTCTGGGGGCTTTCGTTGGGCCGGGAACCTGGGAGGTACCTGCCAGGTTGCAGTTCGCGGCCCGAGAAGCACTCTCCGGACAACATGCCAAAAGTCCCGCGACTGCTACCAAACCGAAGAGGCCAGGACCCAAAGACCTAGCTGGCCTGAAGGGGCCCCAGGGGGCCCCCAAGCAGCCCCTCTCAATTTGGGTCTGGGGGCTTTCGTTGTGCCTGGAAACTGGGAGGTACCTGCCAGGTTGCAGTTCGCGGCCCAAGAAGCACTCTCCGGCCAACATGCCAAACGTCCAGCGACTGCTCCCAAAGCGAAGGAGCCAGGACCCAAAGACCTAGCTGGCCTGAAGGGGCCCCAGGGGTCCCCCAAGCAGCCCCTCTCAATTTGGGTCTGGGGTTTTCGTTGGGCCGGGAACCTGGGAGGTATCTGCCAGGTTGCAGTTCGCGGCCTGAGAAGCACTCTCCGGACAACATGTGGACTGAAGGGGCCCCAGGGGGCCCCCAAGCAGCCCCTCTCAATTTGGGTCTGGGGGCTTTCTTTGGGCCGGGAACCTAGGAGGTACCTGCCAGGTTGCAGTTCGCGGCCCGAGAAGCACTCTCCGGCCAACATGCCCAAGACGAGCCACTGCTCCCAAACCGAAGGAGCCAGGACCCAAAGACCTAGCTGGCCTGAAGGGGCCCAGGGGGCCCCCAAGCAGCCCCTCTCAATTTGGGTCTGGGGACTTTCGTTGGGCCTGTAAACTGGGAGGTACCTGCCCGGTTGCAGTTCACGGCCCGAGAAGCACTCTCCGGCCAACATGCCAAACGTCCAGCGACTGCTCCCAAAACGAAGGAGCCATGACCCAAAGACCTAGCTGGCCTGAAAGGGGCCCCAGGGGGCCCCCAAGCAGCCCCTCTCAATTTGGGTCTGGGGGCTTTCGTTGGGCCGGGAACCTGGGAGGTACCTGCCAGGTTGCAGTTCGCGGCCCGAGAAGCACTCTCCGGCCAACATGCCAAAAGTCCCGCGACTGCTACCAAACCGAAGGAGCCAGGACCCAAAGACCTAGCTGGCCTGAAGGGGCCCCAGGGGGCCCCCAAGCAGCCCCTCTCAATTTGGGTCTGGGGGCTTTCGTTGTGACTGGAAACTGGGAGGTACCTGCCAGGTTGCAGTTCGCGGCCCGAGAAGCACTCTCCGGCCAACATGCCAAACGTCCAGCGACTGCTCCCAAAGCGAAGGAGCCAGGACCCAAAGACCTAGCTGGCCTGAAGGGCCCCCAGGGGGCCCCCAAGCAGCCCCTCTCAATTTGGGTCTGGGGTTTTCGTTGGGCCGGGAACCTGGGAAGTATCTGCCAGGTTGCAGTTCGCGGCCTGAGAAGCACTCTCCAGACAACATGTGGCCTGAAGGGGCCCCAGGGGGCCCCCAAGCAGCCCCTCTCAATTTGGGTCTGGGGGCTTTCTTTGGGCCGAGAACCTAGGAGGAACCTGCCAGGTTGCAGTTCGCGGCCCGAGAAGCACTCTCCGGCCAACATTCCAAACGTCCAGCGACTGCTCCCAAACCGAAGGAGCAAGGACCCAAAGACATAGCTGGCCTGAAGGGGCCCCAGGGAGCCCCCAAGCAGCCCCTCTCAATTTGGGTCTGGGGGCTTTCGTTGGGCCGGGAACCTGGGAGGTACCTGCCAGGTTGCAGTTCGCGGCCCGAGAAGCACTCACCGGCCAACATGCCAAACGTCCAGTGACTGCTCCCAAAGCGAAGGAGCCAGGACCCAAAGACCTAGCTGGCCTGAAGGTGCCCTAGGGGGGCCCCAAGGAGCCCCTCTCAATTTGGGTCTGGGGGCTTTCGTTGGGCCGGGAACCTGGGAGGTACCTGCCCGGTTGCAGGTCGCGGCCCGAGAAGCACTCTCCGGCCAACATGCGCAAGGTCCAGCGACTGCTCCCAAAGCGAAGGAGCCAGGACCCAAAGACCTAGCTGGCCTGAGGAGGCCCCAGGGGGCCCCCAAGCAGCCCCTCTCAATTTGGGTCTGGGGGCTTTCGTTGGGCCGGGAACCTGGGAGGTACCTGCCAGGTTGCAGTTCGCGGCCCGAGAAGCACTCTCCGGACAACATACCAAAAGTCCAGCGACTGCTCCCAAAGCGAAGGAGCCAGGACCCAAAGACCTAGCTGGCCTGAAGGGGCCCCAGGGGGCCCCCAAGCAGCCCCTCTCAATTTGGGTCTGGGGGCTTTCGTTGGGCCGGGAACCTGGGAGGTACCTGCCAGGTTGCAGTTCGCGGCCCGAGAAGCACTCTCCGGCCAACATGCCAAACGTCCAGCGACTGCTCCCAAAGCGAAGGAGCCAGGACCCAAAGACCTAGCTGGCCTGAAGGGGCCCTAGGGGGGCCCCAAGGAGCTCCTCTCAATTTGGGTCTGGGGGCTTTCGTTGGGCCGGGAACCTGGGAGGTACCTGCCCGGTTGCAGTTCGCGGCCCGAGAAGCACTCTCCGGCCAACATGCGCAAGGTCCAGCAACTGCTCCCAAAGCGAAGGAGCCAGGACCCAAAGACCTAGCTGGCCTGAAGGGGCCCCAGGGGGCCCCCAAGCAGCCCCTCTCAATTTGGGTCTGGGGGCTTTCGTTGGGCCGGGAACCTGGGAGGTACCTGCCAGGTTGCAGTTCGCGGCCCGAGAAGCACTCTCCGGCCAACATGCCAAACGTCCAGCGACTGCTCCCAAAGCGAAGGAGCCAGGACCCAAAGACCTAGCTGGCCTGAAGGGGCCCCAGGGGGCCCCCAAGCAGCCCCTCTCCATTTGGGTCTGGGGGCTTTCGTTGGGCCGGGAACCTGGGAGGTACCTGCCAGGTTGCAGTTCGCGGCCCGAGAAGCACTCTCCGGCCAACATGCCCAAGGTCCAGCGACTGCTCCCAAAGCGAAGGAGCCAGGACCCAAAGACCTAGCTGGCCGGGAGGGCCCCAGGGGGCCCCCAAGCAGCCCCTCTCAATTTGGGTCTGAGGACTTTCGTTGGGCCTGTAAACTGGGAGGTACCTGCCCGGTTGCAGTTCACGGCCCGAGAAGCACTCTCCGGCCAACATGCCAAACGTCCAGCGACTGCTCCCAAAACGAAGGAGCCATGACCCAAAGACCTAGCTGGCCTGAAAGGGGCCCCAGGGGGCCCCCAAGCAGCCCCTCTCAATTTGGGTCTGGGGGCTTTCGTTGGGCCGGGAACCTGGGAGGTACCTGCCAGGTTGCAGTTCGCGGCCCGAGAAGCACTCTCCGGCCAACGTGCCCAAGGTCCAGTGACTGCTCCCAAAGCGAAGGAGCCAGGACCCAAAGACCTAGCTGGCCTGGAGGGCCCCAGGGGTCCCCCAAGCAGCCCCTCTCAATTTGGGTCTGGGGACTTTCGTTGGGCCTGTAAACTGGGAGGTACCTGCCAGGTTGCAGTTCGCGGCCCGAGAAGCACTCTCCGGCCAACATGCCAAACATCCAGCGACTGCTCCCAAAGCGAAGGAGCCAGGACCCAAAGACCTAGCTGGCCTGAAGGGGCCCCAGGGGGCCCCCAAGCAGCCCCTCTCAATTTGGCGCTGGGGGCTTTCGTTGGGCCGGGAACCTGGGAGGTACCTGCCCGGTTGCAGGTCGCGGCCCGAGAAGCACTCTCCGGACAACATGCCCAAACGTCCAGCGACTCCTCCCAAAGCGAAGGAGCCAGGACCCAAAGACCTAGCTGGCCTGAAGGGGCCCCAGGGGGCCCCCAAGCAGCCCCTCTCCATTTGGGTCTGGGGGCTTTCGTTGGGCCGGGAACCTGGGAGGTACCTGCCAGGTTGCAGTTCGCGGCCCGAGAAGCACTCTCCGGCCAACATGCCAAACGTCCAGCGACTGCTCCCAAAGTGAAGGAGCCAGGACCCAAAGACATAGCTGGCCTGAAGGGGCCCCAGGGAGCCCCCAAGCAGCCCCTCTCAATTTGGGTCTGGGGGCTTTCGTTGGGCCGGGAACCTGGGTGGTACCTGCCAGGTTGCAGTTCGCGGCCCGAGAAGCACTCTCCGGCCAACATGCCAAACGTCCAGCGACTGCTCCCAAACCGAAGGAGTCAGGACCCAAAGACCTAGCTGGCCTGAAGGGGCCCCAGGGGGCCCCCAAGCAGCCCCTCTCAATTTGGGTCTGGGGTCTTTCGTTGGGCCGGGAACCTGGGAGGTACCTGCCAGGTTGCAGTTCGCGGCCCGAGAAGCACTCTCCGGCCAACATGCCCAAGACGAGCCACTGCTCCCAAACCGAAGGAGCCAGGACCCAAAGACCTAGCTGGCCGGGAGGGCCCCAGGGGGCCCCCAAGCAGCCCCTCTCAATTTGGGTCTGGGGACTTTCGTTGGGCCTGTAAACTGGGAGGTACCTGCCCGGTTGCAGTTCACGGCCCGAGAAGCACTCTCCGGCCAACATGCCAAACGTCCAGCGACTGCTCCCAAAACGAAGGAGCCATGACCCAAAGACCTAGCTGGCCTGAAAGGGGCCCCAGGGGGCCCCCAAGCAGCCCCTCTCAATTTGGGTCTGGGGGCTTTCGTTGGGCCGGGAACCTGGGAGGTACCTGCCAGGTTAAAGTTCGCGGCCCGAGAAGCACTCTCCGGCCAACATGCCAAAAGTCCCGCGACTGCTACCAAACCGAAGGAGCCAGGACCCAAAGACCTAGCTGGCCTGAAGGGGCCCCAGGGGGCCCCCAAGCAGCCCCTCTCAATTTGGGTCTGGGGGCTTTCGTTGTGACTGGAAACTGGGAGGTACCTGCCAGGTTGCAGTTCGCGGCCCGAGAAGCACTCTCCGGCCAACATGCCAAACGTCCAGCGACTGCTCCCAAAGCGAAGGAGCCAGGACCCAAAGACCTAGCTGGCCTGAAGGGGCCCCAGGGGGCCCCCAAGCAGCCCCTCTCAATTTGGGTCTGGGGTTTTCGTTGGGCCGGGAACCTGGGAAGTATCTGCCAGGTTGCAGTTCGCGGCCTGAGAAGCACTCTCCAGACAACATGTGGCCTGAAGGGGCCCCAGGGGGCCCCCAAGCAGCCCCTCTCAATTTGGGTCTGGGGGCTTTCTTTGGGCCGAGAACCTAGGAGGAACCTGCCAGGTTGCAGTTCGCGGCCCGAGAAGCACTCTCCAGCCAACATTCCAAACGTCCAGCGACTGCTCCCAAACCGAAGGAGCCAGGACCCAAAGACATGGCTGGCCTGAAGGGGCCCCAGGGAGCCCCCAAGCAGCCCCTCTCAATTTGGGTCTTGGGGCTTTCGTTGGGCCGGGAACCTGGGATGTACCTGACAGGTTGCAGTTCGCTGCCCGAGAAGCACTCTCCGGCCAACATGCCGAAGGTCCAGCGACTGCTCCCAAAGCGAAGGAGCCAGGACCCAAAGACCTAGCTGGCCTGAAGGGGCCCCAGGGGTCCCCCAAGCAGCCCCTCTCAATTTGGGTCTGGGGTTTTCGTTGGGCCGGGAACCTGGGAAGTATCTGCCAGGTTGCAGTTCGCGGCCTGAGAAGCACTCTCCAGACAACATGTGGCCTGAAGGGGCCCCAGGGGGCCCCCAAGCAGCCCCTCTCAATTTGGGTCTGGGGGCTTTCTTTGGGCCGAGAACCTAGGAGGAACCTGCCAGGTTGCAGTTCGCGGCCCGAGAAGCACTCTCCGGCCAACATGCCAAACGTCCAGCGACTGCTCCCAAAGCGAAGGAGCCAGGACCCAAAGACCTAGCTGGCCTGAAGGGGCCCTAGGGGGGCCCCAAGGAGCCCCTCTCAATTTGGGTCTGGGGGCTTTCGTTGGGCCGGGAACCTGGGAGGTACCTGCCCGGTTGCAGTTCGCGGCCCGAGAAGCACTCTCCGGCCAACATGCGCAAGGTCCAGCGACTGCTCCCAAAGCGAAGGAGCCAGGACCCAAAGACCTAGCTGGCCTGAAGGGGCCCCAGGGGGCCCCCAAGCAGCCCCTCTCAATTTGGGTCTGGGGGCTTTCGTTGGGCCGGGAACCTGGGAGGTACCTGCCAGGTTGCAGTTCGCGGCCCGAGAAGCACTCTCCGGCCAACATACCAAAAGTCCAGCGACTGCTCCCAAAGCGAAGGAGCCAGGACCCAAAGACCTAGCTGGCCTGAAGGGGCCCCAGGGGGCCCCCAAGCAGCCCCTCTCCATTTGGGTCTGGGGGCTTTCGTTGGGCTGGGAACCTGGGAGGTACCTGCCAGGTTGCAGTTCGCGGCCCGAGAAGCACTCTCCGGCCAACATGCCCAAGGTCCAGCGACTGCTCCCAAAGCGAAGGAGCCAGGACCCAAAGACCTAGCTGGCCGGGAGGGCCCCAGGGGGCCCCCAAGCAGCCCCTCTCCATTTGGGTCTGGGGACTTTCGTTGGGCCTGTAAACTGGGAGGTACCTGCCCGGTTGCAGTTCACGGCCCGAGAAGCACTCTCCGGCCAACATGCCAAACGTCCAGCGACTGCTCCCAAAACGAAGGAGCCATGACCCAAAGACCTAGCTGGCCTGAAAGGGGCCCCAGGGGGCCCCCAAGCAGCCCCTATCAATTTGGGTCTGGGGACTTTCGTTGGGCCTGTAAACTGGGAGGTACCTGCCCGGTTGCAGTTCACGGCCCGAGAAGCACTCTCCGGCCAACATGCCAAACGTCCAGCGACTGCTCCCAAAACGAAGGAGCCATGACCCAAAGACCTAGCTGGCCTGAAAGGGGCCCCAGGGGGCCCCCAAGCAGCCCCTCTCAATTTGGGTCTGGGGGCTTTCGTTGGGCCGGGAACCTGGGAGGTACCTGCCAGGTTGCAGTTCGCGGCCCGAGAAGCACTCTCCGGACAACATGCCAAAAGTCCCGCGACTGCTACCAAACCGAAGGAGCCAGGACCCAAAGACCTAGCTGGCCTGAAGGGGCCCCAGGGGGCCCCCAAGCAGCCCCTCTCAATTTGGGTCTGGGGGCTTTCGTTGTGACTGGAAACTGGGAGGTACCTGCCCGGTTGCAGTTCGCGGCCCGAGAAGCACTCTCCGGCCAACATGCCAAACGTCCAGCGACTGCTCCCAAAGCGAAGGAGCCAGGACCCAAAGACCTAGCTGGCCTGAAGGGGCCCCAGGGGTCCCCCAAGCAGCCCCTCTCAATTTGGGTCTGGGGTTTTCGTTGGGCCGGGAACCTGGGAGGTATCTGCCAGGTTGCAGTTCGCGGCCTGAGAAGCACTCTCCGGACAACATGTGGCCTGAAGGGGCCCCAGGGGGCCCCCAAGCAGCCCCTCTCAATTTGGGTCTGGGGGCTTTCTTTGGGCCGGGAACCTAGGAGGAACCTGCCAGGTTGTAGTTCGCGGCCCGAGAAGCACTCTCCGGCCAACATGCCAAACGTCCAGCGACTGCTCCCAAACCGAAGGAGCCAGGACCCAAAGACCTAGCTGGCCTGAAGGGGCCCCAGGGGGCCCCCAAGCAGCCCCTCTCAATTTGGGTCTGGGGGCTTTCGTTGGGCCGGGAACCTGGGAGGTACCTGCCAGGTTGCAGTTCGCGGCCCGAGAAGCACTCTCCGGCCAACATGCCAAACGTCCAGCGACTGCTCCCAAACCGAAGGAGCCAGGACCCAAAGACCTAGCTGGCCTGAAGGGGCCCCAGGGGGCCCCCAAGCAGCCCCTCTCAATTTGGGTCTGGGGGCTTTCGTTGGGCCGGGAACCTGGGAGGTACCTGCCAGGTTGCAGTTCGCGGCCCGAGAAGCACTCTCCGGCCAACATTCCAAACGTCCAGCGACTGCTCCCAAAACGAAGGAGCCAGGACCCAAAGACCTAGCTGGCCTGAAGGGGCCCCAGGGGGCCCCCAAGCAGCCCCTCTCCATTTGGGTCTGGGGGCTTTCGTTGGGCCGGGAACCTGGGAGGTACCTGCCAGGTTGCAGTTCGCGGCCCGAGAAGCACTCTCCGGCCAACATGCCAAACGTCCAGCGACTGCTCCCAAAGCGAAGGAGCCATGACCCAAAGACCTAGCTGGCCTGAAGGGGCCCCAGGGGGCCCCCAAGCAGCCCCTCTCAATTTGGGTCTGGGGGCTTTCGTTGGGCCGGGAACCTGGGAGGTACCTGCCAGGTTGCAGTTCGCGGCCCGAGAAGCACTCTCCGGACAACATGCCAAACGTCCAGCGACTGCTCCCAAACCAAAGGAGCCAGGACCCAAAGACATAGCTGGCCTGAAGGGGCCCTAGGGGGGCCCCAAGGAGCCCCTCTCAATTTGGGTCTGGGGGCTTTCGTTGGGCCGGGAACCTGGGAGGTACCTGCCCGGTTGCAGGTCGCGGCCCGAGAAGCACTCTCCGGCCAACATGCCAAACGTCCAGCGACTGCTCCCAAAGCGAAGGAGCCAGGACCCAAAGACCTAGCTGGCCTGAAGGGGCCCCAGGGGGCCCCCAAGCAGCCCCTCTCAATTTGGGTCTGGTGGCTTTCTTTCGGCCGGGAACCTGTGAGGTACCTGCCAGGTTGCAGTTCGCGGCCCGAGAAGCACTCTTCGGCCAACATGCCGAAGGTCCAGCGACTGCTCCCAAAGCGAAGGAGCCAGGACCCAAAGACCTAGCTGCCTGAAGGGGCCCCAGGGGGCCCCAAGGAGCCCCACTCAATTTGGGTCTGGGGGCTTTCGTTGGGCCGGGAACCTGGGAGGTACCTGCCCGGTTGCAGTTCGCGGCCCGAGAAGCACTCTCCGGCCAACATGCCAAACGTCCAGCGACTGCTCCCAAAGCGAAGGAGCCAGGACCCAAAGACCTAGCTGGCCTGAAGGGGCCCCAGGGGGCCCCCAAGCAGCCCCTCTCAATTTGGGTCTGGGGGCTTTCTTTCGGCCTGTATACTGGGAGGTACCTGCCAGGTTGCAGTTCGCGGCCCGAGAAGCACTCTCCGGCCAACATGCCAAACGTCCAGCGACTGCTCCCAAACCGAAGGATACAGGACACAAAGACCTAGCTGGCCTGAAGGGGCCCCAGGGGGCCCCCAAGCAGCCCCTCTCAATTTGGGTCTGGGGGCTTTCGTTGGGCCGGGAAACTGGGAGGTACCTGCCAGGTTGCAGTTCGCGGCCCGAGAAGCACTCTCCGGCCAACATGCGCAATGTCCAGCGACTGCTCCCAAACCGAAGGAGCCAGGACCCAAAGACCTTGCTGGCCTGAAGGGGCCCCAGGGGGCCCCCAAGCAGCCCCTCTCAATTTGGGTCTGGGGGCTTTCGTTGGGCCGGGAACCTGGGAGGTACCTGCCCGGTTGCAGGTCGCGGCCCGAGAAGCACTCTCCGGACAACATGCCAAACGTCCAGCGACTGCTCCCAAAGCGAAGGAGCCAGGACCCAAAGACCTAGCTGCCTGAAGGGGCCCCAGGGGGCCCCCAAGCAGCCCCTCTCAATTTGGGTCTGGGGGCTTTCGTTGGGCCGGGAACCTGGGAGGAACCTGCCAGGTTGCAGTTCGCGGCCCGAGAAGCACTCTCCGGCCAACATGCCAAACGTCCAGCGACTGCTCCCAAAGCGAAGGAGCCAGGACCCAAAGACCTAGCTGGCCTGAAGGGGCCCCAGGGGGCCCCCAAGCAGCCCCTCTCCATTTGGGTCTGGGGGCTTTCGTTGGGCCGGGAACCTGGGAGGTACCTGCCAGGTTGCAGTTCGCGGCCCGAGAAGCACTCTCCGGACAACATGCCAAACGTCCAGCGACTGCTCCCAAACCGAAGGAGCCAGGACCCAAAGACATGGCTGGCCTGAAGGGGCCCCAGGGAGCCCCCAAGCAGCCCCTCTCAATTTGGGTCTTGGGGCTTTCGTTGGGCCGGGAACCTGGGATGTACCTGACAGGTTGCAGTTCGCTGCCCGAGAAGCACTCTCCGGCCAACATGCCGAAGGTCCAGCGACTGCTCCCAAAGCGAAGGAGCCAGGACCCAAAGACCTAGCTGGCCTGAAGGGGCCCCAGGGGTCCCCCAAGCAGCCCCTCTCAATTTGGGTCTGGGGTTTTCGTTGGGCCGGGAACCTGGGAAGTATCTGCCAGGTTGCAGTTCGCGGCCTGAGAAGCACTCTCCAGACAACATGTGGCCTGAAGGGGCCCCAGGGGGCCCCCAAGCAGCCCCTCTCAATTTGGGTCTGGGGGCTTTCTTTGGGCCGAGAACCTAGGAGGAACCTGCCAGGTTGCAGTTCGCGGCCCGAGAAGCACTCTCCGGCCAACATGCCAAACGTCCAGCGACTGCTCCCAAACCGAAGGAGCCAGGACCCAAAGACATAGCTGGCCTGAAGGGGCCCCAGGGAGCCCCCAAGCAGCCCCTCTCAATTTGGGTCTGGGGGCTTTCGTTGGGCCGGGAACCTGGGAGGTACCTGCCAGGTTGCAGTTCGCGGCCCGAGAAGCACTCTCCGGCCAACATGCCAAACGTCCAGCGACTGCTCCCAAAGCGAAGGAGCCAGGACCCAAAGACCTAGCTGGCCTGAAGGGGCCCCAGGGGGCCCCCAAGCAGCCCCTCTCAATTTGGGTCTGGGGGCTTTCGTTGTGACTGGAAACTGGGAGGTACCTGCCCGGTTGCAGTTCGCGGCCCGAGAAGCACTCTCCGGCCAACATGCCAAACGTCCAGCGACTGCTCCCAAAGCGAAGGAGCCAGGACCCAAAGACCTAGCTGGCCTGAAGGGGCCCCAGGGGTCCCCCAAGCAGCCCCTCTCAATTTGGGTCTGGGGTTTTCGTTGGGCCGGGAACCTGGGAGGTATCTGCCAGGTTGCAGTTCGCGGCCTGAGAAGCACTCTCCGGACAACATGTGGCCTGAAGGGGCCCCAGGGGGCCCCCAAGCAGCCCCTCTCAATTTGGGTCTGGGGGCTTTCTTTGGGCCGGGAACCTAGGAGGAACCTGCCAGGTTGCAGTTCGCGGCCCGAGAAGCACTCTCCGGCCAACATGCCAAACGTCCAGCGACTGCTCCCAAACCGAAGGAGCCAGGACCCAAAGACCTAGCTGGCCTGAAGGGGCCCCAGGGGGCCCCCAAGCAGCCCCTCTCCATTTGGGTCTGGGGGCTTTCGTTGGGCCGGGAACCTGGGAGGTACCTGCCAGGTTGCAGTTCGCGGCCCGAGAAGCACTCTCCGGACAACATGCCAAACGTCCAGCGACTGCTCCCAAACCGAAGGAGCCAGGACCCAAAGACATAAATGGCCTGAAGGGGCCCCAGGGGTCCCCCAAGCAGCCCCTCTCAATTTGGGTCTGGGGGCTTTCGTTGGGCCGGGAACCTGGGAGGTACCTGCCAGGTTGCAGTTCGCGGCCCGAGAAGCACTCTCCGGCCAACATTCCAAACGTCCAGCGACTGCTCCCAAACCGAAGGAGCCAGGACCCAAAGACATAGCTGGCCTGAAGGGGCCCCAGGGGGCCCCCAAGCAGCCCCTCTCCATTTGGGTCTGGGGGCTTTCGTTGGGCCGGGAACCTGGGAGGTACCTGCCAGGTTGCAGTTCGCGGCCCGAGAAGCACTCTCCGGCCAACATGCCAAACGTCCAGCGACTGCTCCCAAAGCGAAGGAGCCAGGACCCAAAGACCTAGCTGGCCTGAAGGGGCCCCAGGGGGCCCCCAAGCAGCCCCTCTCAATTTGGGTCTGGGGGCTTTCGTTGGGCCGGGAACCTGGGAGGTACCTGCCAGGTTGCAGTTCGCGGCCCGAGAAGCACTCTCCGGCCAACATGCCAAACGTCCAGCGACTGCTCCCAAACCAAAGGAGCCAGGACCCAAAGACCTAGCTGGCCTGAAGGGGCCCTAGGGGGGCCCCAAGGAGCCCCTCTCAATTTGGGTCTGGGGGCTTTCGTTGGGCCGGGAACCTGGGAGGTACCTGCCCGGTTGCAGGTCGCGGCCCGAGAAGCACTCTCCGGCCAACATGCCAAACGTCCAGCGACTGCTCCCAAAGCGAAGGAGCCAGGACCCAAAGACCTAGCTGGCCTGAAGGGGCCCCAGGGGGCCCCCAAGCAGCCCCTCTCAATTTGGGTCTGGGGGCTTTCGTTGTGACTGGAAACTGGGAGGTACCTGCCAGGTTGCAGTTCGCGGCCCGAGAAGCACTCTCCGGCCAACATGCCCAAGCTCTAGCGACTGCTGCCAAAGCGAAGGAGCCAGGACCCAAAGACCTAGCTGGCCTGAAGGGGCCCCAGGGGTCCCCCAAGCAGCCCCTCTCCATTTGGGTCTGGGGGCTTTCGTTGGGCCGGGAACCTGGGAGGTACCTGCCAGGTTGCAGTTCGCGGCCCGAGAAGCACTCTCCGGCCAACATGCCAAACGTCCAGCGACTGCTCCCAAACCGAAGGAGCCAGGACCCAAAGACCTAGCTGGCCTGAAGGGGCCCCAGGGGGCCCCCAAGCAGCCCCTCTCAATTAGGGTCTGGGGGCTTTCGTTTGGCCGGGAACCTGGGAGGTACCTGCCAGGTTGCAGTTCGCGGCCCGAGAAGCACTCTCCGGCCAACATGCCCAAGGTCCAGCGACTGCTCCCAAAGCGAAGGAGCCAGGACCCAAAGACATAGCTGGCCTGAAGGGGCCCCAGGGGGCCCCCAAGCAGCCCCTCTCAATTTGGGTCTGGGGGCTTTCGTTGGGCCGGGAACCTGGGAGGTACCTGCCAGGTTGCCGTTCGCGGCCCGAGAAGCACTCTCCGGACAACATGCCAAACGTCCAGCGACTGCTCCCAAACCGAAAGAGCCAGGACCCAAAGACCTAGCTGGCCTGAAGGGGCCCCAGGGGGCCCCCAAGCAGCCCCTCTCCATTTGGGTCTGGGGGCTTTCGTTGGGCCGGGAACCTGGGAGGTACCTGCCAGGTTGCAGTTCGCGGCACGAGAAGCACTCTCCGGCCAACATGCCCAAGGTCCAGCGACTGCTCCCAAAGCGAAGGAGCCAGGACCCAAAGACCTAGCTGGCCTGAAGGGGCCCCAGGGGGCCCCCAAGCAGCCCCTCTCAATTTGGGTCTGGGGGCTTTCGTTGGGCCTGGAAACTGGGAGGTACCTGCCAGGTTGCAGTTCGCGGCCCGAGAAGCACTCTCCTGCCAAAATACCCAAGGTCCAGCGATTGATCCCAAAGCGAAGGAGCCAGGACCCAAAGACCTAGCTGGCCTGAAGGGGCCCTAGGGGGCCCCCAAGCAGCCCCTCTCCATTTGGGTCTGGGGGCTTTCGTTGGGCCGGGAACCTGGGAGGTACCTGCCAGGTTGCAGTTCGCGGCCTGTGAAGCACTCTCCGGCCAACATGCCCAATCTCTAGCGACTGCTCCCAAAGCGAAAGAGACAGGACACAAAGACCTAGCTGGCCTGAAGGGGCCCCAGGGGGCCCCCAAGCAGCCCCTCTCAATTTGGGTCTGGGGGCTTTCGTTGGGCCGGGAACCGGGGAGGTACCTGCCAGGTTGCAGTTCGCGGCCCGAGAAGCACTCTCCGGACAACATGCCAAACGTCCAGCGAGTGCTCCCAAAGCGAAGGAGCCATGACCCAAAGACCTAGCTGGCCTGAAGGGGCCCCAGGGAGCCCCCAAGCAGCCCATCTCAATTTGGGTCTGGGGGCTTTCGTTGGGCCGGGAACCTGGGAGGTACCTGCCAGGTTGCAGTTCGCGGCCCGAGAAGCACTCTCCGGCCAACATGCCAAACGTCCAGCGACTGCTCCCAAAGCGAAGGAGCCAGGACCCAAAGACCTAGCTGGCCTGAAGGGGCCCCAGGGGGCCCCCAAGCAGCCCCTCTCAATTTGGGTCTGGGGGCTTTCGTTGTGACTGGAAACTGGGAGGTACCTGCCAGGTTGCAGTTCGCGGCCCGAGAAGCACTCTCTGGCCAACATGCCAAACGTCCAGCGACTGCTCCCAAAGCGAAGGAGCCAGGACCCAAAGACCTAGCTGGCCTGAAGGGGCCCCAGGGGTCCCCCAAGCAGCCCCTCTCAATTTGGGTCTGGGGTTTTCGTTGGGCCGGGAACCTGGGAGGTATCTGCCAGGTTGCAGTTCGCGGCCTGAGAAGCACTCTCCGGACAACATGTGGCCTGAAGGGGCCCCAGGGGGCCCCCAAGCAGCCCCTCTCAATTTGGGTCTGGGGGCTTTCTTTGTGACTGGAAACTGGGAGGTACCTGCCAGGTTGCAGTTCGCGGCCCGAGAAGCACTCTCCGGCCAACATGCCAAACGTCCAGCGACTGCTCCCAAACCGAAGGAGCCAGGACCCAAAGACCTAGCTGGCCTGAAGGGGCCCCAGGGGGCCCCCAAGCAGCCCCTCTCCATTTTGGTCTGGGGGCTTTCGTTGGGCCGGGAACCTGGGAGGTACCTGCCAGGTTGCAGTTCGCGGCCCGAGAAGCACTCTCCGGCCAACATGCCAAACGTCCAGCGACTGCTCCCAAACCGAAGGAGCCAGGACCCAAAGACCTAGCTGGCCTGAAGGGGCCCCAGGGGGGCCCCCAAGCAGCCCCTCTCAATTTGGGTCTGGGGGCTTTCGTTGGGCCGGGAACCTGGGAGGTACCTGCCCGGTTGCAGGTCGCGGCCCGAGAAGCACTCTCCGGCCAACATGCCAAACGTCCAGCGACTGCTCCAAAAGCGAAGGAGCCAGGACCCAAAGACCTAGCTGGCCTGAAGGGGCCCCAGGGGGCCCCCAAGCAGCCCCTCTCCATTTGGGTCTGGGGGCTTTCGTTGGGCCGGGAACCTGGGAGGTACCTGCCAGGTTGCAGTTCGTGGCCCGAGAAGCACTCTCCGGACAACATGCCAAACGTCCAGCGACTGCTCCCAAACCGAAGGAGCCAGGACCCAAAGACATAGCTGGCCTGAAGGGGCCCCAGGGAGCCCCCAAGCAGCCCCTCCCAATTTGGGTCTGGGGGCTTTCGTTGGGCCGGGAACCTGGGATGTACCTGCCAGGTTGCAGTTCGCTGCCCGAGAAGCACTCTCCGGCCAACATGCCGAAGGTCCAGCGACTGCTCCCACAGCGAAGGAGCCAGGACCCAAAGACCTAGCTGGCCTGAAGGGGCCCCAGGGGGCCCCCAAGCAGCCCCTCTCAATTTGGGTCTGGTGGCTTTCGTTGGGCCGGGAACCTGGGAGGTACCTGCCAGGTTGCAGTTCGCGGCCCGAGAAGCACTCTCCGGCCAACATGCCCAATGTCCAGCGACTGCTCCCAAAGCGAAGGAGCCAGGACCCAAAGACCTAGCTGGCCAGGAGGGCCCCAGGGGGCCCCCAAGCAGCCCCTCTCAATTTGGGTCTGGGGACTTTCGTTGGGCCTGTAAACTGGGAGGTACCTGCCAGGTTGAAGTTCACGGCCCGAGAAGCACTCTCCGGCCAACATGCCAAACGTCCAGCGACTGCTCCCAAAACGAAGGAGCCATGACCCAAAGACCTAGCTGGCCTGAAAGGGGCCCCAGGGGGCCCCCAAGCAGCCCCTCTCAATTTGGGTCTGGGGGCTTTCGTTGGGCCGGGAACCTGGGAGGTACCTGCCAGGTTAAAGTTCGCGGCCCGAGAAGCACTCTGCGGCCAACATGCCAAAAGTCCCGCGACTGCTACCAAAGCGAAGGAGCCAGGACCCAAAGACCTAGCTGGCCTGAAGGGGCCCCAGGGGGCCCCCAAGCAGCCCCTCTCAATTTGGGTCTGGGGGCTTTCGTTGTGACTGGAACCTGGGAGGTACCTGCCAGGTTGCAGTTCGCGGCCCGAGAAGCACTCTCCGGACAACATGCCAAACGTCCAGCGACTGCTCCCAAAGCGAAGGAGCCAGGACCCAAAGACCTAGCTGGCCTGAAGGGGCCCCAGGGGTCCCCCAAGCAGCCCCTCTCAATTTGGGTCTGGGGTTTTCGTTGGGCCGGGAACCTGGGAGGTATCTGCCAGGTTGCAGTTCGCGGCCTGAGAAGCACTCTCCGGACAACATGTGGCCTGAAGGGGCCCCAGGGGGCCCCCAAGCAGCCCCTCTCAATTTGGGTCTGGGGGCTTTCTTTGGGCCGGGAACCTAGGAGGAACCTGCCAGGTTGCAGTTCGCGGCCCGAGAAGCACTCTCCGGACAACATTCCAAACGTCCAGCGACTGCTCCCAAAGCGAAGGAGCCAGGACCCAAAGAACTAGCTGGCCTGAAGGGGCCCCAGGGGGCCCCCAAGCAGCCCCTCTCAATTTGGGTCTGGGGGCTTTCTTTCGGCCTGGAACCTGGGAGGTACCTGCCAGGTTGCAGTTCGCGGCCCGAGAAGCACTCTCCGGCCAACATGCCAAAAGTCCAGCGACTGCTCCCAAAGCGAAGGAGCCAGGACCCAAAGACCTAGCTGGCCTGAAGTGCCCCCAGGGGGCCCCCAAGCAGCCCCTCTCCATTTGGGTCTGGGGGCTTTCGTTGGGCCGGGAACCTGGGAGGTACCTGCCAGGTTGCAGTTCGCGGCCCGAGAAGCACTCTCCGGACAACATGCCCAAGCTCTAGCGACTGCTCCCAAAGCGAAGCTGCCAGGACCCAAAGACCTAGCTGGCCTGAAGGGTCTTCAGGGGGCCCCCAAGCAGACCCTCTCAATTTGGGTCTGGGGGCTTTCGTTGGGCCGGGAACCTGGGAGGTACCTGCCAGGTTGCAGTTCGCGGCCCGAGAAGCACTCTCCGGACAACATGCCAAACGTCCAGCGACTGCTCCCAAACCGAAGGAGCCAGGACCCAAAGACCTAGCTGGCCTGAAGGGGCCCCAGGGGGCCCCCAAGCAGCCCCTCTCCTTTTGGGTCTGGGGGCTTTCGTTGGGCCGGGAACCTGGGAGGAACCTGCCAGGTTGCAGTTCGCGGCCCGAGAAGCACTCTCCGGCCAACATGCCAAACGTCCAGCGACTGCTCCCAAACCGAAGGAGCCAGGACCCAAAGACCTAGCTGGCCTGAAGGGGCCCCAGGGGGCCCCCAAGCAGCCCCTCTCCATTTGGGTCTGGGGGCTTTCGTTGGGCCGGGAACCTGGGAGGTACCTGCCAGGTTGCAGTTCGCGGCCCGAGAAGCACTCTCCGGACAACATGCCAAACGTCCAGCGACTGCTCCCAAACCGAAGGAGCCAGGACCCAAAGACATAGCTGGCCTGAAGGGGCCCCAGGGAGCCCCCAAGCAGCCCCTCCCAATTCGGGTCTGGGGGCTTTCGTTGGGCCGGGAACCTGGGATGTACCTGCCAGGTTGCAGTTCGCGGCCCGAGAAGCACTCTCCGGCCAACATGCCGAAGGTCCAGCGACTGCTCCCAAAGCGAAGGAGCCAGGACCCAAAGACCTAGCTGGCCTGAAGGGGCCCTAGGGGGGCCCCAAGTAGCCCCTCTCAATTTGGGTCTGGGGGCTTTCGTTGGGCCGGGAACCTGGGAGGTACCTGCCCGGTTGCAGTTCGCGGCCCGAGAAGCACTCTCCGGACAACATGCCAAACGTCCAGCGACTGCTCCCAAAGCGAAGGAGCCAGGACCCAAAGACCTAGCTGGCCTGAAGGGGCCCCAGGGGGCCCCCAAGCAGCCCCTCTCAATTTGGGTCTGGGGGCTTTCTTTCGGCCTGGAAACTGGGAGGTACCTGCCAGGTTGCAGTTCGCGGCCCGAGAAGCACTCTCCGGCCAACATGCCAAACGTCCAGCGACTGCTCCCAAACCGAAGGAGCCAGGACCCAAAGACCTAGCTGGCCTGAAGGGGCCCCAGGGGGGCCCCCAAGCAGCCCCTCTCAATTTGGGTCTGGGGGCTTTCGTTGGGCCGGGAACATGGGAGGTATCTGCCAGGTTGCAGTTCGCGGCCCGAGAAGCACTCTCCGGCCAACATGCCCAAGCTCTAGATACTGCTGCCAAAGCGAAGGAGCCAGGACCCAAAGACATAGCTGGCCTGAAGGGGCCCCAGGGGGCCCCCAAGCAGCCCCTCTCAATTTGGGTCTGGGGGCTTTCGTTGGGCCGGGAACCTGGGAGGTACCTGCCAGGTTGCAGTTCGCGGCCGGAGAAGCACTCTCCGGCCAACATTCCAAACGTCCAGCGACTGCTCCCAAACCGAAGGAGCCAGGACCCAAAGACCTAGCTGGCCTGAAGGGGCCCCAGGGGGCCCCCAAGCAGCCCCTCTCCATTTGGGTCTGCGGACTTTCGTTGGGCCGGGAACCTGGGAGGTACCTGCCAGGTTGCAGTTCGCGGCCCGAGTAGCACTCTCCGGCCAACATGCCAAACGTCCAGCGACTGCTCCCAAACCGAAGGAGACAGGACACAAAGACCTAGCTGGCCTGAAGGGGCCCCAGGGGGCCCCCAAGCAGCCCCTCTCAATTTGGGTCTGGGGGCTTTCGTTGGGCCGGGAACCTGGGAGGTACCTGCCAGGTTGCAGTTCGCGGCCCGAGAAGCACTCTCCGGACAACATGCCCAAGGTCCAGCGACTGCTCCCAAAGCGAAGGAGCCAGGACCCAAAGACATAGCTGGCCTGAAGGGGCCCCAGGGGGCCCCCAAGCAGCCCCTCTCAATTTGGGTCTGGGGTCTTTCGTTGGGCCGGGAACCTGGGAGGTACCTGCCAGGTTGCAGTTCGCGGCCCGAGAAGCACTCTCCGGACAACATGCCCATGCTCTAGCGACTGCTCCCAAAGCGAAGGAGCCAGGACCCAAAGACCTAGCTGGCCTGAAGGGGCCCCAGGGGTCCCCCAAGCAGCCCCTCTCAATTTGGGTCTGGGGGCTTTCGTTGGGCCGGGAACCTGGGAGGTACCTGCAAGGTTGCAGGTCGCAGCCCGAGAAGCACTCTCCGGCCAAAATGCCAAACGTCCAGCGACTGCTCCCAAAGCGAAGGAGCCAGGACCCAAAGACCTAGCTGGCCTGAAGGGGCCCCAGGGGGCCCCCAAGCAGCCCCTCTCAATTTTGGGTCTGGGGACTTTCGTTGGGCCGGGAACCTGGGAGGTACCTGCCAGGTTGCAGTTCGCGGCCCGAGAAGCACTCTCCGGCCAACATGCCAAACGTCCAGCGACTGCTCCCAAAGCGAAGGAGCCAGGACCCAAAGACCTAGCTGGCCTGAAGTGCCCCCAGGGGGCCCCCAAGCAGCCCCTCTCCATTTGGGTCTGGGGGCTTTCGTTGGGCCGGGAACCTGGGAGGTACCTGCCAGGTAGCAGTTCGCGGCCCGAGAAGCACTCTCCGGACAACATGCCAAACGTCCAGCGACTGCTCCCAAACCGAAGGAGCCAGGACCCAAAGACATAGCTGGCCTGAAGGGGCCCCAGGGGTCCCCCAAGCAGCCCCTCTCAATTTGGGTCTGGGGGCTTTCGTTGGGCCGGGAACCTGGGATGTACCTGCCAGGTTGCAGTTCGCTGCCCGAGAAGCACTCTCCGGCCAACATGCCGAAGGTCCAGCGACTGCTCCCAAAGCGAAGGAGCCAGGACCCAAAGACCTAGCTGGCCTGAAGGGGCCCTAGGGGGGCCCCAAGGAGCCCCTCTCAATTTGGGTCTGGGGGCTTTCGTTGGGCCGGGAACCTGGGAGGTACCTGCCCGGTTGCAGGTCGCGGCCCGAGAAGCACTCTCCGGCCAACATGCCAAACGTCCAGCGACTGCTCCCAAAGCGAAGGAGCCAGGACCCAAAGACCTAGCTGGCCTGAAGGGGCCCCAGGGGGCCCCCAAGCAGCCCCTCTCAATTTGGGTCTGGGGGCTTTCTTTCGGCCTGGAAACTGGGAGGTACCTGCCAGGTTGCAGTTCGCGGCCCGAGAAGCACTCTCCGGCCAACATGCCAAACGTCCAGCAAGAGCTCCCAAACCGAAGGAGCCAGGACCCAAAGACCTAGCTGGCCTGAGAGCCCCCCAGGGGGCCCCCAAGCAGCCCCTCTCAATTTGGGTCTGGGGGCTTTCGCTGGACAGGGAACCTGGGAGGTACCTGCAAGATTGCAGTTCGCAAACCCGAGAAGCACTCTCTGGCCAACATGCCAAACGTCCAGCAATAGCTCCCAAACAAAATAAGCCAGGACCGAAAGACAGAGCTGGTATGAAATCTACCCAGGAGATCCACAAGCAGCCACTAGCACTTTAGCTCTGAAGGATTTCATTGGCCAGGGAAACTTGGAGGTACCTCCATAGTTGCAGTTCGCGGCCCAAGAAGCAATCTCCAGTCAAAATGCCAAACGTCCAGCAATCGCTCCCAAACCAAAGGAGCCAGGTCCGAAACAAATACCTGGCCTGAAAGCTACCCAGGGGGCCCATAAGCAGACACCATCAATTTCGCTCTGAGGGTTTTCGTTGGCCAGGGAACCTGGGAGGTACCTCCACAGTTGCAGTTCGCAGCCCAAGGAGCACTCTCCGGCCAACATGCCATATGTCCAGCAATAGCCCCAAACCATAGGTGCCAGGACCGAAACACATAGCTGGCCTGAAATCTCCCCAGGGGGCCCACAAGTACCCCCTAGCACTTTGGCTCTGAGATTTTTCGTTGGCCAGGGAACCTTGGAGGTACCTCCATAGTTGCAGTTCGCAGCCCGAGAAGCACTCTCCGGCCAACATGCCAAACCTCCAGCAATAGCTCCTATACCAAAGGAGCCAGGACCGAAAGACAGAGCTGAACTGAAAGCTCCCCAGGGGGCCCACAAGCAGCCCCTACCACTTTGGTTCTGAGGGCTTTCGTTTGCCAGGGAACCTTGGAGGTACCTCCATAGGTTCAGTTCTCGGCCCGAGAAGCACTCTCCAGCCAACATGGCAAATGTCCAGCAATAGCTCCCAAACCAAAGGAGCCAGGACCGAAAGACAGAGCTGGCCTGAAAGCTCCACAGGGGGCCCACAAGAAGCCCTTAGCAGTTTGGCTCTAAGGGCTTTCGTTGGCCAGGGAACCTTGGAGGTACCAAAATAGTTGCAGTTCGCGGCCCGAGAAGCTCTCTCCGGCCAACATGCCAAATGTCCAGCAATAGCTCCCAAACCAAAGAGTCAAGACCGAAAGACAGTGCTGGCCTGAAATCTTCCCAGGGGGCCCAAAAGAAGCCCCTAGCACTTTGGCTCTGAGGACTTTCATTGGGCAGGGAACCTTGGAGGTACCTCCATAGTTGCAGTTCGCGGCCCGAGATGCACTCTCCAGCCAACATGCAAAACGTCCACAAATAGCTACCAAACGAAAGGAGCCAGGACCGAAAGACAGAGCTGGCCTGAAAGCTCCCCAAGGGCCCCACAAGAAGCCCTTAGCAATTTGGGTCTGGGGGCTTTCGTTGGGCAGGGAACCTTGGAGGTACCTCCACAGTTGCAATTAGTGCTTCGAAAATCACTATCAGGCCAACATGTAAAACGTCCAGCAATAGCTCCCAAACTAATGAGCCCAGACCGAAACACATAGTTGGCCTGAAAGCTCCCCAGGGGGCCCACAAGCAGCGCCTAGCACTTTGGCTCTGACGAATTTCGTTTGCCAGGGAACCTTGCAGGTACCTCCATAGGTTTAGTTCACGAACCGAGAAGCACTCTACAGCCAACTTGTCAAACGTCCAGCAATAGCTCCCAAACAAAAGAGCCAAGACTGAAAGACAGAGCTGGCCTGAAATATACCCAGGGGGCTCACAGCAGACCCTAGCACTTTGGCTCTGGGGTCTTTCGTTGGCCAGGGAACGTTGGAGGTACCTCCATAGTTGCAGTTCTCGGCCCGAGAAACACTCTCCAACCAACATGCCAAATGTCCAGCAATAGCTCCCAAACCAAAGGAGCCAGGACCGAAAGACAGAGCTCACCTGAATGCTCCCCAGTGGTACCACAAGAAGCCCTTAGTTGTTTTTGTCTGAGGGCTTTTGTTGGCCAGGGAACCTTGGAGGTACGTCCACAGCTGCAGTTCGCGGTCCGAGAAGCACTCTCCTGCCAACATGCCAAGCGTCCAGCAGTAGCTCCCAAACCAAAGGAGCCAGGACCGAAAGACAGAGCTGGCCTGAAAGCTCCCCAGGGGGCCCACAAGAAGCCCTTAGCAGTTTGGCTCTGAGGGATTTCGTTGGCCAGGGAACCTTGGAGGTACCAAAATAGTTGCAGTTCGCGACCCGAGAAGCACTCTCCAGCCAACATGCCAAACGTCAACAAATAGCTACCAAACCAAAGGAGCCAGGACCGAATGACAGAGCTGGCCTGAAAGAGCCCCAGGGGGCTCACAAGCAGCCCCTAGCACTTTGGCTCTGAAGGATTTCACTGGCCAGGGAACCTTGGAGGTACCTCCATAGGTTCAGTTCGCGGCCCTAGAAGCAATCTTCGGCCAACATGCCATATGTCCAGCAATAGCTCCCAAACAAAAGGAGCCAGGACAAAAGACAGACCTGGCCTGAAAGCTCCGCAGGGGGCTCAGAAGCAGCCCCTAGCACTTTCACTCTGAAGGTTGTCGTTTGAAATGGAACCTTCGAGGTACCTCCATAGTTGCAGTTCGCGGCCCGAGAAGCACTCTCCGGCCAACATGCCAAACGTCCAGTAATACCTCCCATACCTAAGGAGCCAGGACCGAAAGACAGAGCTGGACTGAAAGCTCCACAGGGGAACCACAAACAGCCCCTAGCACTTTAGCTCTGAGGGCTTTCGTTTGCCAGCAAACCTTGGAGGTACCTCCATAGGTTCAGTTCTCGGCCCGAGGAACACTCTCCGGCCAACATGCCAAACGTCCAGCAATAGCTCCCAATCTAAAGGAGCCAGGACCGAAAGGCATAGCTGGCCTGAAATCTCCCCAGGGGGCCCACAAGAAGCCCTTAGTTTTTTGGGTCTGAGGGCTTTCGTTGGCCAGGGAACCTTGGAGGTACCTCCATGGTTGCAGTTCGCGGCCTGAGAAGCCCTCTCCGGCCAACATGCCAAACGTCCAGCAATAGCTCCCAAACAAAAGGAGCCAGGACCGAAACACAGAGATGGCCTGTAAGCTCCCCAGGGGGCCCACGCGCAGTGCCTAGCACTTTGGCTCTGAGCGCGTTCGTTGGCCAGGGAACCTTGGAGGTACCAACATAGTTGCAGTTCACGGACCGAGAAGGACTCTCCAACCAACATGCCAAAAGTCCAGCAATAGCTCCCAAACCAAAGGAGCCAAGACCGAGAGACAGACCTGGCCTGAAAGCTCCCCAGGGGGCCCACATTAGAACATAGCATTTTGGCTCTGAAGACTTTCGTTTGCCAGGGAACCTTGGAGGTACCTATATAAGTTCATTTCACGGCCCGAGAAGCACTATCCGGCCAACATGCCAAATGTCCAGTAATACCTCCCAAACCTAAGGAGCCAGGACCGAAAGACAGAGCTGGCCTGAAAGCTCCACAGGGGGCCCACAAGAAGCCCTTAGCAGTTTCGGTCTAGGGACTTTCGTTGGCCAGGGAACATTGGAGGTACCTGCAAAGTTGCAGTTCGCGGCCCGAGAAGCACTCTCTGGACAACACGGCAAACGTCCAGCAATAGCTCCCAAACCAGAGGCGCCAGGACCGAAAGACAGAGCTGGCCTGAAAGCTCAGCAGGGGGCGCAAAAGCAGCCTCTAGCACTTTGGCTCTGAGGCCTTTCGTTTGCCAGGGAACCTTGGAGGTACCTCTATAGTTGCAGTTAGCGCTTCGAAAAGCACTCTCCGGCTAACAGGCTAAACGTCCAGCAATAGCCACCAAACCAAAGGAGCCAGGACCGAAAGACAGAGCTGGCCTGAAAGCTCCCCAGGGGGATCACAAGAAGCTCTTAGTTTTTTTGGTCTGGGGGCTTTCGTTGGCCAGGGAACCTTGGAGGTACCTCCATAGTTGCAGTTCGCGGCCCGAGAAGCACTCTTTGGCCAACATGCCAAACGTCAAAAATAGCTCCCAAATCAAAGGAGCCAAGACTGAAAGACAGAGCTGGCCTGAAAGCTCCCCAAGGGGGGTCCACAAGCAGCGGCTAGAACTTTGGCTCTGGGGTCTTTCGTTGGCCAGGGAACGTTGGAGGTACCTCCATAGTTGCAGTTCTCGGCCCGAGAAACACTCTCCAACCAACATGCCAAATGTCCAGCAATAGCTCCCAAACCAAAGGAGCCAGGACCGAAAGACAGAGCTCGCCTGAATGCTCCCCAGTGGTACCACAAGAAGCCCTTAGTAGTTTGGATCTGAGGGCTTTCGTTGGCCAGGGAATCTTGGAGGTACCTCCATGGTTTCAGTTCGCGGCCTGAGAAGCCCTCTCCGGCCAACATGCCAAGCGTCCAGCAATAGCTCCCAAACAAAAGGAGCGAGGACCGAAAGACAGAGATGGCCTGTAAGCTCCCCAGGGGGCCCACGCGCAGTGCCTAGCACTTTGGCTCTGAAGGATTTCATTGGCCATGGAACATTGGAGGTACCTCCATACTTGCAGTTCGCGGCCCGCGAAGCATTCTCCAGCCAACATGCCAAATGTCCAGCAATAGCTCCCAAACCAAATAAGCCAGGACCGAAAGACAGAGCTGGCCTGATAGCTCCCCAGGGGACCCACAAACAGCCCCTAGCAAGTTTGGCTCTGAAGGATTTCATTGGCCAGGGAACCTTGGAGGTACCTCCATAGTTGCAGTTCGCGGCCCGAGAAGCACTCTCCGGCCAACATACCAAACGTCCAGCAATAGCTACCAAACCAAAGGAGCCAGGACCGAAAGACAGAGCTGGCCTTAAAGCTCCCCAGGAGACCCAAAAGCAGTCCCTAGCACTTTGGCTCTGACGGCTTTCATTTGAAAGGGAACCTTGGAGGTACATCCATACTTGCAGTTCGCGACCCGAGAAGCGCTCTCCGGCCAAAATGCCAAACCTCCAGCAATAGCTCCAAAACCAAAGGAGCCAGAATCGACAGACAGAGCTGGCCTGAAGGAGCCCCAGGGGGCTCACAAGCAGCCCCTAGCACTTTGGCTCTGAAGGATTTCACTGTCTAGGGAACCTTGGAGGTACCTCCATAGGTTCAGTTCGCGGCCCGAGAAGCACTCTTCGGCCAACATGCCATATGTCTAGCAATAGCTCCCAAACCAAAGGAGCCAGGACCGAAAGACATAGCTGGCCTGAAATCTCCCCAGGGGGCACAAAATCAGCACCTAGCACTTTCTCTCTGAGGGCTTTCGTTTGCCAGGGAACCTTGGAGGTACCTCCATAGGTTCAGTTCTCGGCCCGAGAAGCACTCTCCAGCCAACATGGCAAATGTCCAGCAATAGCTCCCAAACCAAAGGAGCCAGGACCGAAAGACAGAGCTGGCCTGAAAGCTCCTCAGGGGGATCACAAGAAGCTCTTAGTTTTTTGGGTCTGAGGGCTTTCGTTTGCCAGGGAACCTTGGAGGTACCTCCATAGTTGCAGTTCGCGGCCCGAGAAGCCGTCTCCGGCCAACATGCCAAACGTCCAGCAATAGATCCCAAACCAAAGGAGGCAGGACCAAAAGACAGAGGTGGCATGAAAGCTCCCCAGGGGGCTCACAGCAGAGCCTAGCACTTTGGCTCTGAGGGCTTTCGTTTGCCAGGGTACCTTGGAGGTGCCTCCATAGTTGCAGTTCGCGGCCCGAGTAGCACTCTCCGGCCAACATGCCAAACGACTAGCTATAGCTCCCAAACCAAAGGAGCCAGGACCAAAAGACAGAGCTGGCCTGAAAGCTCCACAGGGGAACCACAAACAGCCCCTAGCACTTTAGCTCTGAGGGCTTTCGTTTGCCAGGAAACCTTGGAGGTACGTCCATAGGTTCAGTTCTCGGCCCGAGAAACACTCTCCGGCCAACATGCCAAACGTCCAGCAATAGCTCCCAATCTAAAGGAGCCAGGACCGAAAGTTATAGCTGGCCTGAAATCTCCCCAGGGGGCCCACAAGAAGCCCTTAGTTTTTTGAGTCTGAGGGCTTTCGTTGGCCAGGGAACATTGGAGGTACCTCCATGGTTGCAGTTCGCGGCCTGAGAAGCCCTCTCCGGCCAACATGCCAAACGTCCAGCAATAGCTCCCAAACAAAAGGAGCCAGGACTGAAAGACAGAGATGGCCTGTAAGCTCCCCAGGGGGCCCACACGCAGTGCCTAGCACTTTGGCTCTGAGCGCGTTCGTTGGCCAGGGAACCTTGGAGGTACCAACATAGGTTCAGTTCACGACCCGAGAAGCACTCTACAGCCAACATGTCAAACGTCCAGCAATAGCTCCCAAACCAAAGAGCCAAGACTGAAAGACAGAGCTGGCCTGAAATCTACCAAGGGGGCTCACAGCAGACCCTAGCACTTTGGCTCTGAGGGTTTTCGTTGGCCAGGGAACCTTGGAGGTACCAACATATTTACAGTTCGCGGCCCGAGAAGCATTCTCCAGCCAACATGCCAAACGTCCAGCAATAGCTGCCAAACCAAAGGAGCCAGGACCGAAAGACATAGCTGGCCTGAAATCTCCCCAGGGGGCACAAAATCAGCACCTAGCACTTTCTCTCTGAGGGCTTTCGTTTGCCAGGGAACCTTGGAGGTACCTCCAGAGGTTCAGTTCGCGGCCCGAGAAGCACACTCCGGCCAACATGCCAAACCTCCAGCAATAGCTCCTATACCAAAGGAGCCAGGACCGAAAGACAGAGCTGAACTGAAAGCTCCCCAGGGGGCCCACAAGCAGCCCCTACCACTTTGGTTCTGAGGGCTTTCGTTTGCCAGGGAACCTTGGAGGTACCTCCATAGGTTCAGTTCGCGGCCCAAGAAGCACTCTCCAGCCAACATGGCAAATGTCCAGCAATAGCTCCCAAACCAAAGGAGCCAGGACCGAAAGACAGAGCTGGCCTGAAAGCTCCCCAGGGGGATCACAGCAGATCCTAGCACTTTGGCTCTGAGGGCTATCGTTTGCCAGGGAACCTTGGAGGTACCTCCATAGTTTCAATTCGCAGACCGAGAAGCACTCTTTGGCCAACATGCCAAACGTCCAGCAATAGCTCCCAAATCAAAGGAGCCAAGACTGAAAGACAGAGCTGGCCTGAAAGCTCCCCAGGGGGGTCCACAAGCAGCCGCTAGCACTTTGGCTCTGGGGTCTTTCGTTGGCCAGGGAACGTTGGAGGTACCTCCATAGTTGCAGTTCTCGGCCCGAGAAACACTCTCCGGCCAACATGCCAAATGTCCAGCAATAGCTCCCAAACCAAAGGAGCCAGGACCGAAAGACAGAGCTGGCCTGTAAGCTCCGCAGGGGGATCACAGCAGACCCTAGCACTTTGGCTCTGAGGGCTTTTATGAGCAGGGAACCTTGGAGGTACCTCCATAGTTTCAATTCTCAGCCCGAGAATCACTCTCTGGGCAACATGCCCAAAGTCCAGCAATAGCTGCCAAACCAAAGGAGCCAGGACCGAAAGTCAGAGCTGGCCTGAAAGCTCCCCAGGGGGCCCACAAGCAGCCCCTACCACTTTGGGTCTGGGGGCTTTCATTGGGCAGGGCACCTTGGAGGTACCTCCATACTTGCAGTTCGCGGCCCGAGAAGCACTCTCCGGCCAACACAGCAAACGTCCAGCAATAGCTCACAAACCAAAGGAGCCAGGACCAAAAGACATAGCTGGCCTGAAAGTGTTCTGTTTTTGGTCAGGATGGAGTTAATTTCATTTGTAACAGTGGATGGAATGCTGTGTTTGGGAGTAGTGCTGATAACACCCTGATGTTTCTAGTTGCTGTCAGACAGTCAAGGACTTTCTCAGCTCTTCATGAGAAAGGAGGGGCGAAGCCAGGACAGGTGACCGAGCTGACCAAAGAGAGTATTCCACGCCAGTTACGTCCTGCCCAGGATATTCGGGGGCTGACGGGAGGAAGGCCTAGTGCGGCTCCGGGACGCGCGGTTCTTGGGGGAATGTCGGGTTCTGGGACAGCTCTGGGTGGCACGGCCTGAGTTGTGTGGTTTGGTGAGAAACTGCATTGTGTATCAACAGCTTCATATATTTTTGCTTTGAAGTCCTGTTAGTATTGTTACATTGCATCTTTCTGTTATCTTAGTAAACTATCCTTATCCCAACCCACGGGCCTCTTAATTTCTTGATTTTGGGGTTATTTGCCCCTTTCTCTTCCTTTTCCCTTCCCTTACTTCTCACTTCCCCACCCCCCCCTCACCCCCCCCCCCGCCCACCCCCCCGCTCCACCTTCCTTCCCTTTGACCTGCTCTTTTCCTTTAAGGAGCAGGCAGCTGCGTGGATCTTGGCCCTCAGCCGGGGTGAAACCACGACAGTCTTTTTGGCGCCCAACGTGTGGCACGAAAGTTTGGGATAACGGTAGATCTGACCCTGACCCGATTGTAATTAAGTCAAAGTTGAGATAAGCACTGTGATTTAAGCAGTCTCTGGTCACGATGCTCTGGTATTTACTTACAAGGCTGTGCTCACAGCTGTGGCAGCAAAAGCACCGTCTGTTGTATGCAATCCTAGCAGGATCCTTTAACATCTTGGGGCTGCAGCTCCTGTTTTCGTTCCCGTACCTCATTTTGGTGTACTTTATGACAACAGTTTATGATACAGTGATATCGATGATCATGAACTTGTTCTAGTACTTGTATGAGATTTTGCTGCCCTGTCCACTCTTTAGACAGGGAGGAGTTAATAATGGCAGCTGCTATCGTGGGAGTACAGAAAGAAATATCTACGCTGCTTTCTCTTCCTTTGGGCTAAATACAACAGCTCTGGTAACAGTTTTTGAAAATTTCCAATATCCCTGGGATATTCAAAGTAGCATCTTGCTGTTGTTATGTTTGGTGAATATGGTTCTGCTTTTGTTAAATATGAAGCAAAGGTTTATGAACACCACTCAAGAGTGTTCTGCGAGGCCAGATAATCACGAGTGGCAGGGTACGTGGCAGAGTATGGGCAACTACCTAGGCACTTTCTCATGTCCGATGTTTTGGAGTTTCACTCCTGAACAGTTACAGGACCCTGATAAAGTGGCTGCATATCTGAAAAGAAATTGCCGTAAGTTTCCCAGAGATGCACAGCTTACTGCACTGTGCTGGGCCCTGGCCACTATTTACCAAACACTGCTTGATAGCAGTCAGCACTGTCAGAGGGAAAGGAAGGAAACCAGACCAGCAGAAACTGCAGCTACTGTAACCACTGGGACTAACACTGAGGCCACTGTAACTTCTGTGACTAGCACTGTGGCTACTGCAACCTGCCCAACTGATGCTGCAGCTACTGCTGCCCCTACAGCAGATACTGCCGGTAAAACAAAAAACCAACCCGCATCAGTGTCTGTTGCTCCCATACGAAAGAGGAAATACACAAAGAGAGTTGTTCCTGTAGTGAAGGATGAGGAAGAGGATGAAATTGAATCAGGGCCACCTGATGAAGGTCAGGATAAAGCGGGGTCATCTGATGAATGTCAGGATGAAGCAGGGCCATCCAAACCATCTCAGGATAAAGCAGGGCCATCCAAACCATCTCAGGATAAGGCAAAGCCACCTCAACCATCTCAGGATAAGGCAAAGCCATCTCAACCATCTCAGGATGAGGTTATTGTCACACGATCACTGTCCCTGAGTGAGCTGCGTGAAATTCGAAAAGATTTCAGCCGCCGCCCAGGTGAGCACATCATCACTTGGTTGCTCCGATGCTGGGATCACGGAGCCAGTAGTCTGGAATTAGATGGCAGGGAGGCCAAGCAGTTGGCATCCCTAGCTAGAGAAGGAGGCATTGATAAGGCAATTGGGGAAAAGCCTGAAATCCTCAGCCTCTGGAGGCGACTACTGTCAAGTGTGAGGGAAAGGTATCCCATAAAGGAATACATTACATGTCAAACACCCAAGTGTAACAACATAGAGGCAGTTATCCAGCACCTGAGAGAATTAGCTGTACGGGAGGTAATTTATTATGATCTGGACAACTCACAGCTTCCCTCTGATCCTGATGAGGTCCTATGCACCCCAGATATGTGGCGTAAGGTGGTACGAAGTGCACCAGCAGGGCACACCAATTCATTGGCAACAATGGATGGGAGTGATGTATATACTGTATCTGAGGTGTCCGGCCAACTCCGGAGATATCAGGACAATGTTTCCCTCTCTGTGATCGCAGCAGTAGAGAAACTGGTCAAACGACTTGACAAAAATGTGTCCAACCCCCAACCCGTATGCAGCCATGTTGCAGCTATTGGGAGAAAGCGTCCATCATCCCAGAAGGGAGGATACAGTAGGTACACACCGCGAGAGACGCTGTGGTTTTACCTGCGTGACCATGGTGAGGACATGATGAAGTGGGGTATGCAGCCCACCTCACCCCTTCAAGCACGAGTAAATGAGCTGCAAGGCAAAAGGATCGCACAACACGGTTCTGCCAGGAAGAACGCTGCACCAGTGAACAGCCAACACAGTCAGCAACAATAGAGGTGCCCTGCCTCCAGCCAGGTGGAGGAGAGGGATAACCGTGTTTATTGGACTGTGTGGATCCGATGGCCTGGCAAGTCAGAACCACAAGAGTACAAGGCTCTGGTGGATACTGGTGCCCAGTCTACGATAATGCCATCGAATCATGTTGGGACAGAACCTGTCAGCATTTTTGGAGTGACAGGGGGATCCCAACAATTGACTGTGTTAGAGGCTGAAGTGAGCTTAACTGGGAAGGACTGGGAGAAACACCCAATTGTGACTGGCCCAGAAGCTCCATGCATTTTAGGTATGGATTATCTCCGTAGAGGGTATTTTAAAGACCCAAAAGGGTACCGATGGGCTTTTGGAATAGCTGCTTTGGAGACAGAAGAAACTGAACAATTGCGTGCCTTGCCTGGACTCTCTGACAATCCTTCTGTTGTGGGGTTGTTGAAGGTCGAAGAACAGCAAGTGCCAATTGCTACAACAACAGTGCACAGGAGACAATACCGAACTAACCGAGATTCCCTGATCCCCATCCATAAGCTGATTCGTCAACTGCAGAGTCAAGGAGTGATCAGCCGAACCCGCTCACCCTTTAACAGTCCCATATGGCCAGTGCAGAAGTCTGATGGAGGGTGGAGGCTGACAGTGGATTATCGTGGCCTAAATGAAGTCACTCCAGGTATGAGTGCTGCTGTACTGGACATGCTGGAACTGCAGTATGAACTGGAGTCAAAGGCAGCCAAGTGGTATGCCACAATTGACATTGCAAATGCTTTCTTCTCAATACCACTGGCGCCAGAGTGCAGGCCACAGTTTGCTTTCACCTGGAGGGGCATCCAATACACGTGGAATCGTCTGCCCAAGGGGTGGAAACACAGGCCCACCATCTGCCATGGACTAATTCAGACTACACTGGAAAAGGGTGAAGCCCCAGAGCACCTGCAGTATATTGATGACATCATTGTATGGGGCAATACAGCAGAGGAAGTATTTGAGAAAGGAAAAAGGATAATTCAAATCCTTTTAGAAGCTGGCTTTGCTATAAAACAAAGTAAAGTTAAGGGGCCTACGCAAGAAATCCAGTTTTTAGGAATAAAATGGCAGGATGGGCGTCGTCAGATCCCAATGGACATTATCAATAAAATAGCAGCTATGTCTCCACCAAGCAACAAAAAGGAAACACAAGCTTTCTTAGGTGTTATAGGTTTTTGGCAGATGCATGTCCCAAACTACAGTCTCATTGTGAGCCCACTTTACCACGTAACTCGGAAGAAGAATGATTTCCAATGGGGCCCTGAGCAGCAACAAGCCTTTGAGCAGATCAAACGCGAGATAGTCCATGCAGTGGCCCTTGGGCCTGTCCGGACAGGGACAGACGTTAAAAATGTGCTTTACACTGCAGCCGGGGAGAATGGGCCCACCTGGAGTCTCTGGCAGAAAGCACAAGGGGAGACTCGAGGTCGACCGCTGGGGTTTTGGAGTCGGGCCTACAAAGGCTCTGAGGCCAATTATACTCCAACAGAAAAGGAAATACTGGCCGCCTGTGAAGGGGTTCGAGCCACTTCAGAAGTGATTGGAACTGAAGCCCAGCTCCTCCTAGCACTCCGACTACCAGTGCTGGGCTGGATGTTCAAAGGGAAGGTCCCTTCCACACACCATGCCACTGATGCTACGTGGAGCAAGTGGGTTGCACTGATTACTCAGCGGGCTCGAATAGGAAATCCTAATTGCCCAGGAATTGTGGAAGTGATCACAGACTGGCCTGAAGGCAAAGATTTTGGGATGTCACCAGAGGATGAGGAGGTAACACGGGCTGAAGAAGCCCCACCTTACAACAAATTGCCAGAGAATGAGAAGCAATATGCCCTTTTCACTGATGGCTCCTGTCGCCTTGTGGGAAAGCATCGAAGATGGAAAGCTGCTGTATGGAGTCCTACAAGACGAGTAGCAGAAGCCACTGAAGGAAAAGGTGAATCAAGCCAGTTCGCCAAGGTGAAAGCCATCCAGTTAGCCTTGGACATTGCTGAGAGAGAAAAGTGGCCAATGCTCTACCTTTATACTGACTCATGGATGGTAGCCAATGCCCTGTGGGGTTGGTTGCAGCAGTGGAAAAAGAACAACTGGCAGCGTAGAGGCAAACCCATATGGGCTGCTGACTTATGGCAAGATATTGCTGCCCAGTTAGAGAAGCTCGTTGTAAAGGTACGTCATGTTGATGCCCATGTGCCTAAGAGTCGGGCTATGAAGGAACATCAAAACAACCATCAGGTAGATAAGGCTGCTAGGATTGAAGTGGCTCAGGTAGATCTAGACTGGCAACGTAAAGGTGAATTATTCCTAGCTCGATGGGCTCATGATTCCTCAGGTCATCAAGGGAGAGATGCAACATATAGATGGGCTCGAGATTGAGGGATGGACTTAACCATGGATGCTATTGCACAAGTTATCCATGAGTGTGAGACGTGTGCCGCAATCAAGCAAGCTAAGCGCTTGAAGCCCCTTTGGTATGGAGAACGGTGGATGAAATACAAATATGGGGAGGCCTGGCAGATTGATTACATCACCCTCCCACGAACCCGACATGGCAAGCGTTATGTGCTTACGATGGTGGAGGCAACCACCGGCTGGCTAGAAACATATCCCATACCCCATGCCACTGCCCAGAATACAATCCTGGGTCTTGAAAGGCAAGTCCTATGGCGACATGGCACCCCAGAAAGAATCGAGTCAGACAACGGGACACATTTCCGAAATGCTCTCATAGACACCTGGGCAAAAAAGCATGGCATTGAGTGGGTGTACCACATTCCTTATCATGCACCAGCCTCTGGGAAAATTGAACGATATAATGGGCTCTTAAAGACTACCCTGAAAGCGATGGGTGGTGGAACATTCAAACATTGGGATACACATTTAGCCAAAGCCACGTGGTTAGTTAACTCTAGGGGATCCACCAATCGAGCTGGTCCTGCCCAGGCAAAATTTCCACATACTGTAGAAGGAGACAGAGTCCCAGTGGTGCATATGAAGAGTATATTAGGGAAGACAGTTTGGGTCATCCCTGCTTCGGGCAAAGGTAAACCCATGTCTGGGATTGCTTTTGCTCAAGGACCTGGTTGTACTTGGTGGGTAATGCAGAAGAATGGAGAAGTTCGATGTGTACCCCAGAGGGATTTGATTTTAGGTGAGAATAGCCAATATAATTAATAAGGTAGAAATTGTATTATAATAATTGCTCTGTGCATTCATTATTGATATTATTGCTGTATGTTGTTGTATGTTGTACCAAAGGAGTTACAGCCGAAGTCATACAAGTCAATGAAGGAAGAGTGCCACGATGACGGGACCAAGACCTGGTGTTCCAAGAACTTTTTTTCCTCCTTCCCTTTGAAAATGAACATCTTTGATTCACAGACTATGAACATGGACCATGTCAGATGTATCGGCTGAGAGCCTGAGATGCAGCATGCAACGATCCAATGGTGCATACTGACACCATGGGAGACTGTTATGACGAATGAAGCCTGAAAATCATCATGGACTAAATGTTCATTCACTCAACAAACTCAGAAGAATGGTCCATAGACTAAGGGAATAATACTTGTATGCACATGTGTGCACACATATATATGTGTCTGAAACAAGAAATGGTTGCATTTGGTCATGACGTAAATGGTATGGAATAAGGGGTGGATAATGTCCTGTTTTTGGTCAGGATGGAGTTAATTTCATTTGTAACAGCGGATGGAATGCTGTGTTTGGGAGTAGTGCTGATAACACCCTGATGTTTCTAGTTGCTGTCAGACAGTCAAGGACTTTCTCAGCTCTTCATGAGAAAGGAGGGGCGAAGCCAGGACAGGTGACCGAGCTGACCAAAGAGAGTATTCCACGCCAGTTACGTCCTGCCCAGGATATTCGGGGGCTGACGGGAGGAAGGCCTAGTGCGGCTCCGGGACGCGCGGTTCTTGGGGGAATGTCGGGTTCTGGGACAGCTCTGGGTGGCACGGCCTGAGTTGTGTGGTTTGGTGAGAAACTGCATTGTGTATCAACAGCTTCATATATTTTTGCTTTGAAGTCCTGTTAGTATTGTTACATTGCATCTTTCTGTTATCTCAGTAAACTATCCTTATCCCAACCCACGGGCCTCTTAATTTCTTGATTTTGGGGTTATTTGCCCCTTTCTCTTCCTTTTCCCTTCCCTTACTTCTCACCCCCCCCCCCCCCCCCCCCCCCCGCTTCCCCCCTCCTTCCCTTTGACCTACTCTTTTCCTTTAAGGAGCAGGCAGCTGCGTGGATCTCGGCCAACATGGCAAACATCCAGCAATAGCTCACAAACCAAAGGAGCCAGGACCAAAAGACATAGCTGGCCTGAAAGCTCCCCAGGGGGCCCACAAGCAGCCCCTAGCACTTTGGCTCTGAGGGCTTTCGTTTGCCAGGGAACCTTGGAGGTACCTCACATAGTTGCGGTTCGCGGCCCGAGAAGCACTCTCCGGCCATCATGCCAAATGACCAGCAATAGCTCTCAAACCAAAGAAGCCAGGACCAAAAGACAGAGCTGGCCTGAAAGCTCCCCAGGGGGCCCACAAGCAGCAGCTTGAACTTTGGTTCTGAAGGCTGTCGTTTGCCAGTGAACCTTGGAGGTACCTCCATAGTTGCAGATCGCAGCCCGAGAAGCACTCTCCGGCAAACATGCCAAACGTCCAGTAATAGCTCCCAAACCAAAGGAGCCAGGACCGAAAGACAGAGCTGGCCTGAAAGCTCCCCAGGGGGGCCACAAGCAGCCCCTGGCACTTTGGATCTAAGGGCTTTCGTTGGCCAGGGAACCTTGGAGGTACCTCCATAGTTGCAGTTCGCGGCCCAAGAATCCCTCTCCAGCCAACATGCCAAACGACCAGCAATAGCTCTCAAACCAAAGGAGCCAGGACTGAAAGACAGAGCTGGCCTGAAAGCTCCCCAGGGGGCCCACAAGCAGCCCCTAGCACTTTGGCTCTGAGGGCTTTCGTTGGCCAGGGAACCTTGGAGGTACCTCCATAGTTGCAGTTCGCGGCCTGAGAAAATCTCTCCGGCCAACATGCCAAACGTCCAGCAATAGCTCCCAAACAAAACAAGCCAGTGCTGAAAGACATAGCTGGTGTGAAAGCTCCCCAGGTGGCCCACAAACAGCCACTACCATTGTGGCTCTGAGACCTTTTGTTTGATAGGGATCCTTTGAATCTTAGTTCTGTCTCTGAAGTTGCAGTTCTCAGCCCAAAAAGCACTCCCCAGCCAACATGTCCAACGTCCAGGAATAGCTCCCAAACAAAGGAGCCAAGACCGAAAGACATGGCAGGCCTGAAAGTTCCCCAGGGGGCCCACAAGCAGCCCCTATCATTGTTGCTCTGAGGTCTTTTGTTTGCCACGGAACCTTGGAGCTATCTCCATAGTTGCAGTTCATGGCCCAAGAAGTGCTCCCCGGCCAACATGCCGAAAATCCAGTAATAGCTCCCAAACCAAAGGAGCCAGGACTACTGAAAGACAGAGCTGGCCTGAAAGCTCCCCAGGCGGCCCACAAGCAGCCCCTAGCATTGTGGGTCTGAGGGCAATCGTTTGCCTGGAAACATTAGAGGTATCTCCATAGTTGCAGTTCACGGCCCGATAAGCGCTACCCGGCCAACATCAAGAAAGTCCAGCTATAGCTGCCAAACCCAAGGAGCTTCTTTGGTTTGGGATCTATTGCTGGATGTTCAGCATGCTGGCTGGGGAGCGCTTCTCTGTCTGCGAACCGCAAGTATGGAGATAGCTCCAAGGTTCCCTGACAAACAAAACCCCTCAGATCCAAAACGCTAGCGGCTGCTTGTTGGCTGCCTGGGGAGGTTTCAGGCCAGTTATGTCTTTCAGTCCTGGCTCCTTTGCTTTGGGGCCTATTACTGGACTTTCGGCTTGTTGGCTGGGGAGCGCTTCTCTGGTCGCGAACTCAACTATGGAGATACATCCAAGGTTCCCTGGCAAAAGAAAGGCCTCAGAGCCACAATGCTAGGGGCTCCTTGTGGGAGACCTGTGGAGCTTTCAGGCCAGCTATGTCTATCAGTCCTGGCTCTTTTGTTTTGGGAGCTATTGCTGGACGTTCGGCATGTTGGCCGGGTAGCGTTTATCGGGCCGCGAACTGCAACTATAAAGATAGCACCAAGGTTCGATGGCCAACGAAAGCCCTCGGAGCCAAAACACTACCGGCTACTTCTGGGCCGCCTGGGCAGGTTTCAGGCCAGTTATGTCTTTCAGTCCTGGCTCCTTTGGTTTGGGAGCTATTGCTGGACATTCCGCATGTTGGCCGGGGAGGGCTTCTCTGGCCGCGAACTGCAACTTTGGAGATTGCTACAATGATCCCTGGCAAATGAAAGCCCTCAGAGCCACAATGGTAGGGCCTGCTTGTAGGCCGCCTGGGGAGCTTTCAGGCCAGCTATGTCTTTCAGTCCTGGCTACTTTTGTTTGGGAGCTCTAGCTGGACGTTCAGTATGTTGGCAGGGTAGCGCTTAACGGTGCACTAACTGCACCTATGGAGATAGCTCCAAGGTTCCCTGGCAAACAAAAGCCCTCAGTGCCACAACGCTAGCGGCTGTTTGTGGGCTGCCTGGGGAGGTTTCAGGCCAGCTCTGTCTTTCAGTCCTGGCTCCTTTGGTTTGAGAGCTATTGCTGGATGTTCGACATGTTTTTCGGGGAGCGCTTCTCTAGCCGTTCAGCGCTTGTCTGGCCGCGAACTGCAACTATGGTGATAGCTCTAAGGTTCCCTGGCAAAAGAAAACCCTCAGAGCCACAATGCTAGAGGCTGCTTGTGGGCCGCCTGGGGAGGTTTCAGGCCAGCTCTGTCTTTTGGTCCTGGCTCCTGTGGTTTGAGACCTCTTGCTGGATGTTCGGAATGTTGCCCTGGAATGCTTCTTCAGCCGCGAACTGCACCTATGGAGGTAGCTCCATGGTTCCCTGGAAAATGAAAGCCCTCAGAGCCACAATGCTAGGGTCTGCTTGTGGGCCGCCTGGGGAGCTTTCAGGCCAGCTATTTCTTTCGGTCCTGGCTCCTTTGTTTTGGGAGCTATTGTTGGATATTCGGAATATTGGCTGGGGATCGCTTCTCAGGCCGCGATCTGCAACAATGAGGATAGCTCCAAGGTTCCCTGGCAAACGAAAGCCCTCAGAGCCACAATGCTAGGGGCTGCTTGTGGGCCCCCTGGGGAGCTTTCAGGCCAGCTATGTCTTCCAGTCCTGGCTCCTTTGGTTTGGGAGCTATTGCTGGATGTTCGACATGTTTTGGAGTTCTTCTGCGGCCGAGAAAAGCACCTAGTTAGCTAGTTGCAGTGTTCTCTGGTAATTGAAAGCCCTAAAACCCAGGACATCAGGGGCTATTTGCGGGCTCCCTGGGAAGTTCTCATGCCAGCTATGTCTTTCATTCCTGGCTCCTTTCATTTGGGAGCTATTGCTGGATGTTTGGCATGTTTTGAAATGATTTCTTCTCTGGCTGAGAAAACACCGAGGTAGCTAGTTTGTGTGTTTCATTTTTCCTGACAAACAAAAGCCGTCAGAACCAGGATTTCATGGACTTATTGTGGGCTCCCTGGGGAGGTTTCAGGTCAGCTATGTCTTTCAGTCCTGGCTTCTTTGTTTTAGAGCTATTGCTGGAAGTTTGGCTTGGTTTTATGGAGTGCTACTACAGCTCAGAAATGCACCTAGTGCGCTAATTGGAATTTTCTTTTTTTCCTGGCAAATGAAAGTCCTCAAACATGCGATCCCAGATGCTGCTTGTGGCCTAATAGTTTGTAATCTCCTTATATAAAACTGTATTAATTAATTATCTTTTAAGGTATACCTATGTCAATCGATTCAGTATTAGTATTCATCTTTCAATCAATCTTTATCCACTCTTTGGGCTGAATCACCACTAAGGTGATTTAACTCTGTTGTAGCAGGTAAACTCATATGTTTAGTGTTAGTTCACCCTCTTGTGGACTTCTAAGGTAGGCTTCAGGCCAAGAACTTCCTTCAGTGATGGCACCTTGGGTTTCACAGTTATCGCTACACATTTGGCATTGTAGACTGTTATCAACGTTTGCTGATTCTTCCCTTGGGAAACTATAGTGGGCATAATCATTATGAAACTTGATTGTTAGTTTTAAGAAGGGGTCTCCTTGGGAACCTTTATGCTTGCATAAGTTTAAACAAATATAATTGTGTTCCGAATCATAGTATATCTTGGGTCTTAGCCAACTTCGAAAGCATGGAATGAGCAAAAAGAAAGAGACAAGCTGACCAAAGGGGAAAACACCTTGCAGCCATGACAACCTTTGGAGCCCATACCTTGATCACAATGATGGGAGAGGGGCTCACCGAAACTAACCTTGAACGCATCAACGATTTGCGTGGAGACGGATTGTAAAAACCTTGTTAATGATTGAACTAAGAATGAAGGAATAGAAATTTCGGGGGCTTTTGTCTTGTCAGCTACCCAAATGTATAGATTGATTACTTTATTCTGTTGATGGGTATAAATATCTGTAATCTACCTCTCGACAGTGCGGAGCGGTGAGACTTCGGTCCCTGCCCGCCCGGCGCTGCTGCTCTCTTTCTCTCTGAATAAATTACTATTAATCACACTCCTGTAGTGAGTGCCTTCTTTACCGATAACATAGATCATGGGCTGCTGTAGTGCCTTTAAGCCATTAAAATTTGTTTCCTGGCTTCGGAAAGCAATGAGCCCAATATTATTTTGCCCTGTGTGGCTTTTCTGTGGAGGTTTCAAGCCAGGAACTCATGTGCTAGTAGTGCACTACCTGTGGATATTTAAGGCCAGGAACATCTTTGAATACGCGCACTTTTGTTTTAGGAGGTATTTCTCGAGGTTTTGCATTTTAGATTATGTGTTATCATAGTGCCTCAAAGCATTGGAAAGTTAAATTTGTTCACTGCACTATGAAACCCTAAGCATCAATGTCACTGCAGATGCTGGTGCACTGCCTGTGGAGGTTTAAGGCTAAGAACATAGATTTCAGTGCTAGCACTTTTGGTTTCGCAGCTATTGATTTTCATTTACTATTTTTTAAATGTATGCACCAGTGAAGACAAAGTGTTTAAGGTACTGTTAGGTATTTGGGCCCTCAGTCCAAGTGGTACTGAAGCTGTTGGTAGGCTACCTGGGGAGGTTTCAGGCCAGCAAATTTTTGAACTTGTATTTGAGAGCTACTGCCTCTTGTTTATCATTCTTGAAAGTGGGCACTGGTTCAGTCCTGGCACATTTAACACAGGATAGTTGCTGGATGTTTTCAGTATTAAATCTGGTGTCTCTTACAGACAGCGATGTATGGCGTTAAGACTGTTTAGAATGCTGGGAAAGTGCATAGCCCCAGTGTTCATGGGCCTGTTACACTGCCTTGCTCTAGGAAAATTCTCAACAGCCTCTATTTGCACACCATTTATTCTCTGATCCAAAAAGCAATCATATCTCTAAGTTTCAACTTTTTTCTTTTGAGATACTTAATTGATCTGGGTAAGTGTTACAAAATTTTTTTTATGGTCTTGAATGCATTAACATCTTTCTTGGGTAGAGAGGGAGTGCTTGCTACAAGGTCATATTTTGCATATAAGGTCATAATGCTCATATTTTGAGAGACAAATGGTGGGCAAGAGAGGTGACAGAATGCAAGAAAGCTTTTTCTTTCAGGACCTGAAAAATTTCATTAGGAGTCAAGACAATTAAACTTTGCCTTCTATTCCATCAGCATGCAGATTTTTTTCAGTCTGCCTTCACATGATTAAAATTAGGTGACATAATAGATACCTATGACCATCACTTGCCATTTGTGGAAATAAATAAGTTTTATTTCTCTAACTGTATAATTGGTATAATTTCAGAAGACAATAAATGATGATATTTTAGAGGGAGAAAAGAGACGAGAAGTTTTTCCTTCTGATCAAATCATGATTCATTTGTCACTAGATGCAGACCCAGAATGTGAATTGCATAGAACAACATCCTGAGGAATTTCTTCTCACAAAGCACTATTTAGAAAACTAGTAGTCCTCACATTCTATGTGACAAGCAAGTATATCCAATATGTGAAACTGGATTTTGACAATTTTCAGTGTCTGAGCTCTTCAATGTCATCATAGCCTGTATCTTCAAGCCAAGGGGTTGAATTTCTCTCATTCTCAGAGGTCCTGTTCCCTGAAATGTTAGGACTCCAGTCTGAAAATATGAAGGGAAGAACAGATATTAGATACACATCCTGTATGAGTTACCTTTGCATAGTTGTGCATCTGACAGCATGGGCTACCCATTGTTTCCTCCAGAAAATAGAATTGTAGATCTGGCTGTGAATAACCCCTTAGAAGTTATTCTCATCCTCCCTCCTGCTATAGGCACATGTATACTAGGACCAAGCTTAGTGTTCTGAGAAAACAGGTTACCGATCTACTTTTAAAGAATTTTAATAAAAGCAATTTTTCAAAGTCCCTAAATAATCTTTTACTGCCTTAAGTATTCTCTGATACATTGCAAACAGCTGATCTGCCCTTTTCCAGCCACAAGTTTGTCCTGATCTGGCTCCACACAGGAGAGTGCTCAGCTGATTGCCTGTGCTTGAAAACCATTAAGAGGATGTAACCCATCTTACAGAGTGAGGGGTGTTGCTGCCACAAAAGTAGGAGACTTAGTATGAGACACAGGGGAAAAGCAGATAGGGTATTATAGAAAACTTACTATAGGCTGCTTAGGGGAGGAAACAAAAAGCACAGAGAAGGAAATGTCCTAGTTTGTGGAGGAATAGGCATGAGAAAATAGAATGCTAAGGGGCGGGGGGGGGGGGGGGGATGTTAAAACAGGCTGGTGGCATGTAAAATGGCTGCTGTCTAGTATGCATATTTGGCTGTGTCCTGCATCTGATCAGAAACATCTGTTCTGTCTTCTTATCAAATGCCTTATTTAACAGCTGTACTGACTAAGGGGAGTCTCCATCCTGTGTGTATATGAAGGTGTAAGTGCTAGCAACCAGGGATGGGCCATGGGGCAGAGAGCTTATGCATGTCTGTTGCTGGCAACTGGAAAAAAACGGTTTCCAGCACAGAATCCTAACATACTACCGACTGGGGTGGTCTTGGGGACTTGCATGTCCTGTCACCAGCAGCTGAGGGAGGTCAGTGGATCCAGGAGTATCGTTGATAGACTGCATGTCTAAGCCCAGTTACTGGGGGACGTGGGTGTTACTGTACATGTGGGTATGCATAACAACTGGAAAGCCAAGTGTTTCCACAACCTGTTACTGGATAGACTATGCTGAATAGAAATACTACAGAATTTTGGTTTTGAAATACTTTTTGAAAGATACGTTTTATCTTGAAAGATTCTGTCCTATCACTGCTATATTCTCTTTACTACTTTTTGTAATAAATGCTGTTTGGGGTGAAGGGCATTTAGCCTGGTTTGTGTCTTAATGTTGCCCTTAGGATCACATTGAGCAGCTCCCTGACTTTGGATCAGGACACAGGAGTACTGAATGGCTATAAAAACAGAATAAGAAATATCTAACCTACACTCTTCACATAGGTAGGTAGTGCTCCTTGACAGTGAGCCCCCATGTTAATTGGCCTGCTAGTGTGTTATCTCTGGTGAGTTTCATGTAGGGACACGTTTCAGTGCCTGCAAGTTTTACTTCGCAGCTATTGCTTTTTATTTACTATTTTTCAAAGTGCACTCTGATAGAGCCTGAAAGTGATTTAAGGCAGCACTCCACGCACTGCTACGAAAGCCATGAGCCCCAATTTTGCTATGGCTGTTGATGGGCTATCTGGGAAGAGTTCAACTGGGAAATAGCTGAGAGCAATGATGACCTCTAGGAAAATGCAATTGCCCAATCACTTGTTCACTTTCAGCTTTTCCAAGGCTGTTGTTGTCTCTCTTTTCTAGAAATAAAAAGACCCAGAATCAGGGCAGCTTTTAATCTCCAATGCATTATTTTGATAAATACTTTCTTCTTTGAAAAACAGTTTTCAGCTTTTTCAAATAATTCCACTCGCCCAGTCTATCAAGTGTATTTTTTATCTTGCTTGTATTAACATTACACAATTAACTCAAATGGTATGCCTATCTTGTTATTTTTATGACATTTTCTCTCTGTCTTAATTCAGCTCATTTTTCTCAGAAACTAAGCAGCCACTTACAAGCTGTTACAGTTGCAATTTCTAGAAGAAGTAGTTCTGTGAAGTGTGAATACTACCAGCAAATGTTTGTTTTCAACTTCTCATACAGAAGACAAGACTAGCACTTGTATGCAAGATGGTATGACATTCTTCTACCAAAGGAGTTAAACAGAAATTTTTGTGTTGCATCAAAATATCACTTGTGGACATGAAGTGCTTCAAGAAGAAAGTTTTGATCAAAATAACGCTTTGGAGAGTAAAAGATGCATTGATTTTGGGTCTCTTTCTTTCTAGAAAAAGAGACAAGAACCTTGAGGACCATTTTCTTCATCACTATTCCCACGATAAACTTGTGCCCTTGTTTTTGAACGCTCTAAAAAAGAATCCAGGCATGTGAGAAAATGTGTTATAGTAGGATAAACTCTTCTTAGCTGCTAAAGCTGCAACATGAGGAAAAGAGTAGGTTACAAAAATCCCACCCATGTCAAACTGAGTCTTGGGCACTTAGTACTTCTTGGGCAGTGAGTAATCCTTCAGCGGCCCCTTAAAATCTCTCATAGCTCATAGGGGAATCAAACCACAATGGTAGAAAGATAGTTGTCAGGGAGAAGCCTACAGAAACTTGTAGTTCATGGAAGATACATATTATCTTTTATTTCTTCCTGCTTTAAATAATGACAGAAAAAGCCATTTTTGTTGGGGTTTGTTTAACTATTCTGATCTGTGTTTTCTGGTTTCACTGAGGATACCACAAATTGAACAGTCCCTAGGAGAGTAATTGGCAAACTCCAGTATGCAGGGACACCCCACCACCACCCTCCAAGCTAGGACTTTTCTATTTTCCAATAAATTTAGGAACTGCAAAGTACAGATTGGGATCTGAGCCACCAGGGGTGATTAACCTCAGTTATATTCCCTTGACAAGAGATGAACAGACCTGAGAGGCCAGTCATCCCCTGTTTTTCCCTCATCAGGTTATAGTTGATCTCTTCATAGACAGCCTCAGAGAAGGAGTCATAGGATAGTCTGTAGCCTGAAAGTAAAAGACAATGATCACTGAGTCTCTGCTCCTGATCAGGCTGGGGTATCATGCAAAAGAGAGTTGACACAAGGCATGGCCTTGTTGGTACCAAAAAGCCACTGAAAGGTGCTGACCAAAGATAAGCACTAGCTCTTTCAGTGCCAGGTGATGAAAATGTATGGCAGCAGATGCCATTAATTTCAGTCACCGTCCCCACCTCACCCCAGCCTCCACAGCCAATTAAACTGTCACTAGTTACAACAAAGAGGCAGTTGTGAGTGACTCACCTCTCTGTTGTGCCCTGGTGCTTCGTATCTGTCCAGCAAGAATGGCAAGGGCCAGGCAGAGAAGGACCCCCAGGATAATGCAAAGAATGACAGGCATTGAAATTCTCATGCTCTCTCTTGTGGTAGAGCAGGCAGGATCTGAATGGAAATGAAATAGTAACTGGTAGAAAATCAGGTGACCCAAAGTGCAGCTGCTCTGTAGTCTCCTGCTCTGCCTATGCTAGCAGGATGAGTGAGGCAGGTCACCTGTTGCCCAGTGGTAGGTTCTGGTCAAGCAACTATTAATTCAGCAGCTGGGGACAGTGCCACTCAGCTGTCCTTTACAAAAGCCTGTGGGAGATGCTTCTGATGAGCTGATTGATCTGCTGTACAGTATCAGGGACACTAGGCCCTCAATTGATGGGAGAAAGGAAAGAGAAGAATGCTTTACCTGCTCCAGTGGGTGGTGCTGCTGGTTTTGTCATACCTGAAAAAGGGAGGGAGGTCCAAGTTAAGGAAGAAGCAAATAAGGAAAATGAAGTATGACATCCGCACTTCATTTGTGAGTTTCTTGCTGTCAAAATTATTACGGAACTAGTTGCTGGCATGTACAACTGACATAATGCTCTTCTATCCCACTCTTTCCCAGATCCCTGAACAAAAGGACAAATCACTAACTGGAACAATTCACAGCAGCATCTTTCATATGGGCATAGTTTTTGCTGAACAAGGGATTGACAGGACAGTCCCAAAGAGACAGCTCTGTGCCTTTACAGAGCACCTTCTCCAACCAGATGGGGCCAGTCCCTTCCCCAAAGGCAGCTTCATGGAGAGCAGACACAGCAGGTCCACAACCCAGTTGTCTGCATACAACATCAGCATCCACCATGTCCCAGGAATTATCACAGACTGTTCCCCAAGAACCTTGCTGCCAAATCTCCACTCTGCCTGAACATCCATCTTCTCCTCCTATGACTCGCACCTTCTCCCTGTCTGCAAAGCACAGAAGCCATCTGTATTGCTAAAACAGCAGGAAGGCCTGTAGGGACCAATGAGGAGAAATAAAGAGGTAGACATACGTGAACAACTTGCAGAGTTTGGACACTCAGCAAACATGGCTGGAGATGTTTCCTCTTCCTGCAGAATTTAAATGCTGATGTAAATAATTTTATTATTCTCTGAAAAGAGTGAGGGTACAATAAAATACCTATAAATTAATTTATTTTTTGCCTATAAAATTTTTATGGTCTGTTTAGTGCTTGGTTGGCTATTTCTATGAATTGATTTTCCTGGTGACCGTGCATTCTTTCTTCTTGTGTGAGGCAGCTGCAATTGCTTTCAGGAGATCTGAATACCATCTAGAATTCTTCAGGAATGCACAGGTAGTAAACACTGTCTTAAGAGCAGGCATTAGAAATGAGCCTTTAGAATGGAATTAATTCATACACTTGCCCATAGCTATGTATATGCACGTGTCTGCCTGCGTATATGCAGCAATATGCCTCCATACATGTAGAAACACATACATGTCTCTAGACTTCTCAAGAAGTCTGATCTCACAGACTGTGAATCATAGATTTTTGCTTTAAATATATATGCACTGGCACCATCCTTTCAGGGACTTATTTGGCATTTCCACTGGATAACTGCTCTTGGTGACACATTATTTTACTTCACCCATTTACTTCAGGAATGTAGACCAGCAAAAGTGTTTGCGCCATTTGCATGAAACTAGAAATTATATATGTATACAGATAAGAAACAAACATGAAATAATTGCTACTCTGAAATAATTACTACACTGCCCAAATAATGCATACATTATGTATACTTTATGTATACATCTGTGCAGTCCTGTAGATATTTCTAATTACCCATGCAAGAAATATGGGCCTCATCTGCTCGGTTATCATATGACTGAGGATCCCAGGGCTCTGACTGACATTGCCAGAGAGCACTATGTTGTTCAGTACGGTCAACGTGGACCAGCCATGTGGGCCCAGAACCTCTGCCATATTTGAAGTCTCTTGCAATTTCCCCATCATCTCCACAGTTCAGGTGTTTGCATACAGTTATTGCAGTGAGATGAGACATATGATTGGAGCAAATGCTCCCCCATGTCCCATTGTAGAAAACTTCTAGCTGTCCAGAACAGCCATTACCATTCACTAGTCACAGAGCCAGGAACTCTAGAAGCAAAGATATAAAGAATGGAATTAGAGGGGCCTAATTCTGCATCTTGAGGTGACAGAAGCCCTGGCCAATACATTTTGCTCCTCAGTCTGTGAAATAGTTATTTTAAAAGTTTTTGTACGCACATCTATTTTAAACACTACTTTACCGTCATCAAAATCACAAAATATGTTTTTATGAACTCTAACATTAGTTTCAGATAACAGGTACTGACATTGTTACAATGTGCACATACAATAAAAGGCTACCTCTCATTCTGGGAACCACATTATATGAGTTAACACCGTACCAAAATGAACATAGGTTTATTACAAAATTTAGATTTTGTCCCTGCAAAACACCTGAACAAAAATGCAGATTATGAGGTAAAGAAAAATTACTTTTTTCTATTTATAACACATCCCATTGGGGTTTTTTTCATAGACCACTGAGTAAGTAAACGCTGTTTTTCAGAAAGCAGAGACCACTTTCTTTAAGATTTCAACTCTTGTAGGCTTTGATTGATCCACATATCACACAATTGAGTCCAGTTTTCCTTTTGTACTCCTTGGACAAGTTCATGGCTCTACATTTTGATATCTATCACAAAAAGTTAACATGGTTCTGTCTTAAAATGGCTCCATAGTTAAGGATGTCTGTAGATAGTTGCTAGTTGGTTGCTAAGAAAGGGATCAAAGGGAACTGTTTAAAGTATCACCTGTAAATGAACTGACCTGGAACACCAGAAATGTCAAAGCATGGTATCTCTACACACAGACATCCCTAAATGAACTGTCTCCATTATAACACTAAAAAAATACACCACAGGTCAAGAACACACCCACCTTGCCCAGATGAAGAACCTTCCTCCACACAGGTGCAGTGGTTGAAGACGTTGACATAGCAATTATTAAAATTGCATGTAAATTACTAGCCAATCATTGTATGTGAAAGTGTATTACCTTGTAACAGTTTTATATAAATACAATGAAAGCACTGGCTTTGGGTGTGCTTGATTTGTGGAAATCCACAAGCACCCAGGCCCTAAAAAAAGCAACATCTGCCCAGTTTGTTTGTGTGTGAGAGTGAATTTATTCCACACCAATATAACAATTCCACTTTTTGGACAACAAGGTCTCCAGCCAAATCCCCAGCAGTGGCTTTTTCCATTTCAGTTCTCCTTTCTCTTGAAGCAGCCACTTTAATATCCAGGAGCAGTTCCAACATTAGCTCTTCCCATTGGTTGATGCTGTTCCCACTGCCTTCAGGGCCAGCCGTAACTTTCTGTAATGGGCACATGGTAGCTGAGACATTGCTCTACATAAGGAAAAACCACAGCCCCTTGTGTGGAAACCTTTATGGAAAACCTCACCCACTCACACCCACCACCACCACACATGTGCTAATACAAAATAAGGACTTCTCTAAACCCTTTGCTTCATGGTGGGACCATGAGGATGTGTTGATCAACTATTCTTCTAGTCAAGAGACGGTAAGAGGCTGTTCATCCCAAAAAGTTGCCACTACTCTCTGCTTTTTCTTCATGTAACTCTCCCGTTTCAACTCTCAGGGTGAGAAAAGGATTCTGTGAACAGATCTGAGCACAGGACTCCTGCATCCTCGTTGTGTTGGCAGTTAAGGTGGCCCCATGCCCTGGAGGGACATGCCCAGATACTGGCTTCAGTCCCAGTGCAGTTCACATCATCCATCCAGATCTGACCCAAGTGTCTATGAAATTATTATGGAAATGGGTTCCGTTGTCCGACTTGATTCTTTCTGAAGTTCCATGTCACCCGAGGACTTGCTTCTCAAGGCCCAGGATGGTGTTCTGGGCATTGGAACAGGGCGCAGGATAAGTTTCTAGCCAGTCAGTGGTTGCTTCTACCATCGTGAGCACATACCACCTGCCTTGGCCGGGCCAGAACCAGGACAGTGGTCTCCAGAGGCCCCTTCCAACCCCTATCATTCTGTGATAAGGTGTTTGTGTAATTTGGGTTTAATCTAAGCAACAGGGAAAAACCATAGATAGTCAAGCATACTAAACTGAAGAAATGCTACAGTTAAACTAAACTGAAAACAAAGAAAACACCTTGGGGGACAGAGAGGCATCTAGGTGTTTTAGTTTTCCCCTTCAGTGAGTTCTCCAATAACAGCCACAATTAATGTAGTGTGTAAAATCAGGCAGAACTGATTTTTTTATGAAGACGTTTTGGGTACCCACTTTAAGTCTGGATCTAGAATTCCTAACCCTTGTACATGTTCCTGGATTCTCCAATTTGGCATTCAAATTGTGAGATAAAAGAACAGACAAGAAAAAAATAATTGGCAGCAGGCTGTGGCGATTACGCTGCCAGAGCTAGATAGACATAGAGAACTGTCACTGCCAAAACTGTTTTTCTAAGCTGCCTTTAAAGCATTAACATATCTTATCATTTATATGAATAGTGCATATCACATGAGGCAGAGGTGACTTTCCCTCTAGCCTCATGGCTACGATATAAATTCAGCTTTAACTCTCCTTAAAATTTTCTTCTAAGTTAGTGCATCTGCATAGTTGTTTTAGATGTGGTTTTATTCAGTTACTTGGTCTATTAATCTTTACCAACAAATGGGCATAATAATTACATTTCAGAGTACCGTAGCTGGGATATATACAAAATGGAGAAAAACCCAGCTATTGCAAATAGATGTTTACAGCCACAATTAAGTAACAATGGCAATGATTTGCCAATTTTGTTTTTAAAATTCAAGAGTTTTAAATTGCGTCATGAAACTGGGAAAATGGATAGTCTACCTTTGAAAAACTGCCAGAACACCATTGTATCTCACCTGTTACCTAGAAAATACTGGTAGGATCATGTATAGTTCAAAAAGAAAAAATGTTCATGTGAGGATCTTGGCCTGCCGTCTTATTGCAGGAATCCCTCATTATCTGAATTTTACAGCTTTCTTAACTTTCCTAATTGAATGATGGATAGGCATGCCATCAAAGTAATTAATTTGCTCCTTCTGTCCCCTTAGCATATTCCACACTGATACCAACTCTTTAATTGAAATTCTTTTAATTTTCCTCTGATTCCAATAAGTTGCAATACAAATTTACTGTTGCAATACAGCTATTTTATGGGACAGTGCTTTTTATGAGTACAGGCTGGGGGATAATGTGATAGAGAGCCGCCCTATGGAAAAAGACTTGGGGGTACTGATAGATGAAAAGCTGGATATGTGCCAGCAATGTGCTCTTGCAGCCCGGAAGCTAGTCGCGTCCTGGGTTGCATCAAAAGCCAGCAGATCTAGAGAGGTGATTCTCCCCCTCTGCTCTGATGAGACCCCACCTGGAATACAGTGTCCAGCTCTGAAACTCTCAGCACAAGGACATGGACCTCCTGGAGCAGGTCCAGAGGAGAACCATGAGGATGAGCAGAGGGATGGAACACCTCTTCTACAAAGAGAAGCTGAAAGAGTTGGGCTTGTTCAAGTCTGGAGAAGAGAAGGGTCGGGGAGACCTTATAGTGGCCTTCTAGTGCCTGTAAAGGACCTACAGGAAGCACTGTTTGTAAGGTCATGTAGTGACAGGACAAGTGGCTGTGGTTTTAAACTAGAGCCGGGTAGGTTTAGACTAGACATTAGGAAGTTCTTCTGTATGAGGGTGGTGAGTCACTGGAACAGGTTGCACAGAAATTTGGTGGAGGCCCTATCCCTGGCAGTGTTCAAGGCCAGGTTGGATGGGTCTTTCAGCAACCTGATCTAGTTAAAGGTGTCCCTGCTTACTGCAGTGAGGTTAGACTATTTCACCCCTGTTTTTGCTATGGTGTTGAAGTGATGATAGGAAAATTCCTTAAACCCTGAGAGGAGGTGTGGCAATCTTTAAGGGAGGGAGCAGAAGAGAGAAGGAAGAAAAACACAGAGCGTCTAAGATAAGGCTCTGCTTCACAAAGTGTATTCTTAAGGATAAGGCATTTGGATTGCACAGATGTATTCAGAATGGCATTTCTTAGCTTAACTGCATGACACTGTCACCTACTGCAATCTGCTGTATTGTTTAAACTGTCTTTTGTGTAAACTGATAACGGAAATGGAAAAAGGGACTGTGGGAAACATTTGGGAACTTGCAGAATGCCTCCATTACTCATTAAATAGCTATAGATATAGCTTCTTTAGCAAAGAAGCTATGGTTAGAACAGATGTGGCATTGAAATATGATCTGGAATGAGTGGCAAATGACTTTTTTAATTAGTAGTCATCTTCTTTGTTTTTTCAAACAGGCATGAAAAATAGGTCAAGGTAATATTAAGTCACATTGGGTTTAGACACATTCCTTTCACTCTTGTTTACAAATGAACTACAGATCTGTGAAAGTTTGGGGTAAAGCTCTTGTGTGCAGCTCTTGGCATAGCCTCTTGATTATTTCTTTGTTGTTCTGTGCTTGATTCCCTTCTAGGAAGTAGGTTGCTTCCTTCCAGCAGTGTTGCTGGCTCCACTGGAAAAGGAAAAGGCAGCAAAGCAGATGCTCAGCACTGTAATCCAGTAAGTGCTTTAATAAAATGTTTTCTTCTCACTTGCCTAGAGATGCAGAGTCCTATCTGTCCTAGAGACAGACTTCATTTAGGAGGCTGAGAGTTGAAAGGGCAAGAAGGTGCTTTCAGGAGAACTGCCTTGTTCTGCAGGTCTCCATTCTATGTCACATATGAGGTCACCACTGGAGGACTGTCTCAGTGCACGCTGGCAGAGGAGCACAGGTAGTGGACATAAAGCGCGCTCGGCCCATGGTTCAAGATGGAGGCAGGCCCCAGGGCCATACCTGTTCTCATGGAAAGAATGCAGGAAGTACCGTATGGTTTCACAGTACAGTTAATCCTATACCTTCTTCCCCCACTGATCTTCTGTGGCCAGCTCTGGCCTGTTTGATCCAAGTTCCTGGTTGCCTGCTCCTTCTCGGAGAACAGCATTTTCCATTGAGACATCTCTCTCTGCCCTAACCTATGCTGTTTCATTCTCTTTTTCTTTCATCGTTCAGTTTCATTTGTTCAGCTTTGTTCAGATTTCTCTGCACTTACCCTCTGCTTCCTTTCATTGTTCTACTGAACCACTCTGGTTTGCTTATTTTGTGAACTTTTTGCCTAACTTTGTGCTTGCTTGTTTGCTTTCAGCCTAGGATTGATGTAACCTACTTCTCTATGTGAGTTTCACAGCTTTTCCAGACATGGCAACAGGGAATGGACCTCTTGGTGAGGTCTGTAATAAAGGGGAACAAACCTCCAAGTTTGTTCCCTAGAGTTCATAGTCCAGTCTTTCTTGCATCACTGAGAGTCTCTCTGCTCAAAGTCCCCACTATCTTTTCTGGCTTGACAGCTAAGCAGCATGCTTCCTTGTAAATGATGTGAATGTGAGGCTCTTGGTAGTTTGGTATATAGCTATGTCTTCAATCATCTTATAGAAGAAAATTTTTCCAGGTGTTCCTAAATAGCTGGCAGTTATTACTGCTTACCAGCTATCCCCTTGCCTAGTAAAAAAGACACAACAGTTTAAATCCTCCATTTTTTTCAGGGAGTGCTCAGCTTTTAGCTACCTTGCCTTTGCCATAATGAGGAGACTCAGAGGCCTTGATGGCATGTCCACATCCCAGCTGTTTGCAAACATTAGCATCTGAGAGACCCCAGTTATCATCGCAGATGGTGCCTCAAATGCCATCATGATAAAGCTCTACTCTCCCAGCACAGCTAATTGTTCCATTCACCAGCCTGATCTGCCTGCTACCTGCAGGAAGAAAATCCAGCTGTCAACATACAAAGTTCCATTCTAATGCACCGGACAATGTAATGGTTTCTGTTACAGAGAACTTGCAAAGCAACAGAAGAGTAGAGATAGTTTGGATTTACTTTAGAAAGGCTGCAGGTATCTAGAAATATATAAATGTCACAAAATACAACCTATTTAATTTCCAAGTACCAAAATGTGTGGCAGTCATGACCAGATTAGCCTTTTTATTACTTCCATATTGTACTATTTATTTCAATTTCTGAAAGATGAATTATTTAAAAGGTTCGGATAAAGAAAGCACTTATCTTGCTTTCTTAGCTGGTGTTTGTTCCTTAAAGGATACAGTCAGGTGGGTATCACAGTCTCAAACCCATACTTAATTAAGGTCTGGTGAGACCACAGAAGACTGTGGACTCAGGAAATATTCTGTTGCTTTCGCACAGAAACTAACCTGAACAAATCACACCAACATCTTCAGAAACTCCTGTTGGAACATTCTGAGAATGGGAGATCTTACAGAACATCAGGGGTAGTACGAGACACGATGGCTAAACTGCGGGAAGGTCTCAAAAACGCAAGAAGGAAAGGGATGCTCAAGGATGGTATGAATCATGGTTTAATCATTCTCCCTGGTTAACTACACTGTTGTCAACCATTGCTGGACCTTTAACGTTGTTGATGCTCACTCTAACCTTTGGGCCTAGCATCTTGAACAGAGTGATTGGATTAGTGATTGGATTACTGATTGGATTAGTAAAGAGTAGATTAGAGGCGTCCCATTTAATACCAAAGATAAAATAACAGGAAAAAAAAAAAAAAAAAGAAAAAAGAGGCAGAACTTCCTCAAAGTTCTCCTCCCCAACAGGCACCCTTTGGTAGGTAAGCAGTCAGAATTGCAACAATATGCATGCTCACTGATATAATTGCAAAGGTTGTAACCAGTTACTAATGGTTATCACAGGCAATAAGCAACACAAGGAAAAAAACGAGTTTGGATTTTGTTAATCTCAGTGGATATTAAGTACTATTTTAGTACCTAAATCCTCAAACATTTAATTTTGCCCTGATTTCTAGAAGGTATAAAGGCTATATAGGTATAAGGTATAGAGAATGATGGGAAATAACATAGGTTGAGGCTGCTGGGTCTCTTAGCCTGAAGGAGAATGAGGGGTCATCTCATCAATGTCTATAAATATGTAAAGGGTGAGTGTCAGGAGGATGAAGCTAGGCTCTTCCTTGTGATGTCCAGTGATAGGACAAGGGGCAATGGATGCAAGCTGGAGCATAGGAAGTTCCACGTTGCGATGGTTTGTCCCTGGCTAGAGGCCAGATACCCACTAAAGCCGCTGTATCACTACCCTTTTCAGCTGAAAAGGGGAGAAAATATATATTGGGAGGCTTAGGATTTGAGATAAGGACAGAGAGGGATCACTCTCTAATTAGTGTCATGGGCAAAACAGACTCAACGTGGAATAAAGAAAATTCATTTATTACACTACAACTAGACACCCAGTGAACCAGAGTCAGGTACTGAGAAGTACGGGCCAGGTCTTAAAGCACCTTCCCCCATGGGGACCATGGGGTCCCACCCACGGGAGACAGTCCTCCACAAACTTCTCCAGTGTGAGTCGTCTCTATCAGGGAGTCATCTCCTCACCACGTGCCTCAGCACAGCTCCCTTCTATTGGGTGCTGATGTTTGGGCCCAGACTGCTCCAGCCTGTTCCCCCACAGTGACAAGTCCCCTGGCAAACCTGCTGTGGCACGGGTCAATCTCTTCACTGGCTGTAGATGGTCTCTGCTCCCCATCCTTTTCCGTGGGCTGCAAGGGGACACCCGGTGCACAGGCTACAGGAGAATCTCTCTCTCTGGCACCCAGAGTGCCTCATGCACCCCTGCCCCTCCTTCTTCTGTGGCCTTGGTGTCCGCATAGCTTCTTACATCTTCTCACTCCCTTCTCTGCTGGCAAAATGCACCTGCCTGTGGTCTTTTTTTTTCTCCTAAATGTGATTCCCAGAGGCACCGTGACCATCACTGAAGGGCTCGGCCTTGGTCAGCAGCAACTCTGGCCTTGAATCGGCTGATGTTTACTCTCTGGGGCCTGCAGAGAGCTTCTAGCTGCTTCTTACAGCAGCCATCTCTGCAGCCCCCCTTTCTCTACCAACACATTGCTACGCAAAACTGCAACACACGTAAAGAAAAAACTTTTTCACTGTGAGGGTGACAGAGTGCTGGAACAGACTGCCCAGAGAGGTCATGGAGTCTCCTTCTCTAGACATTCAAAACCCACCTGAACATGTTCCTGTGTGACCTACGTAATCGTGCTGTGGCAGAGAGTTTGGACTAGATGATCTCTCAAGATCCCTTCCAACCCCTGGCGTTCTGTAGTTCTATAAACGATCCATCTAATTTGGTCCATTTAACAAAATCAGCATAGCTTTGGCACAAAGGCTGGTTTGTTTTAATCTGCCTGGCGGGTTCAAAGGACAAAGTTTCATGAGACCCTGGCTTTTACCATGAAATTACTCCAAGATGTTCCTTGCATTCTCCTGACCTGCTCACCAGAGTTCATTACATCCACAAAAGAGCATTTTACTCATTTCTGAGACAGTACTACCTATGGCAGTGGCTCCAGGTCAGTGAGGTGATCAGGCTTAATGTGTTGCTTCAGTTTTATCACAGCCTAAATCCGTTTGATAACATAAATTGGAGACTAGCAAGTTTTAATGGGAAAATGGTAAATTTCTTTAACATGGTTTCAAAAGACAAAAAGAAACCTATGACATCACATACATGACTCCCCTGTCATTCTAACTCCTGAATGAATGTAGCCTCTTCTATCTCAAAAATTTTCTTAAATTCCAGGCTGGATTTGCTCAAAGAGTGTGCTTGGGGAAAGGAGGAAGGAGTTCTCAAATTACAGGATATTTCCTAAAGAACTGAAAGAGGTGTAAGAAAGAAAAACTGTGGGTGGGAGAACAACTGATCCTCCTACAACACTTATAGCTGTAAGAACATGAAGGATACAGACTTTTTTCCAAGTTTTGCTGTTCAAGTGAACAACCATGAATATGGTTTAGCTTAAAGTTCAGAGACAGAAACTGGAATTCCAGCTGCTTGCTAGCTCTTCTGCTTTCTTCACTGATGCGTCAGAGCATGCCAGAAATCACTGAAAAATCAAGCCTCATACAAATCAAATTAATTGAAGTCTGTTACTCCCAATTCAAAATATTTCAGTATAGAATTTCTAACTACCATGATCGGAGGTGAGAGTAAAAAATTTTAATGTTTGTCTGTCTTTACCTGTGCAGACCGAATGATGGTAAGTTCCTCATAGCCATAATGAAATCGCCTTTGGATAGGCAGCATTTGGATAGGCCATCCTTAAGGAAGCTAAGCTAAGGTGGACTCCGGTTCAATTACCAACTAAACTTAGGTGGTATTCAGCACTGCCCTCCAAAAACAGTACTGTAAAACCCCTCTGCAAGGCTGGTGCCTGAGAATGCATGTGTGTGTGTTGGTCTACTCAGGCGTCAGTCACTGCAGAGCAAGGCATATAAAATACTGTCCAGGAAGGAGGCAGTTCTTTTTTAAATATCTGATTGGTTCCCCAGACTTCACTTTTCAGCTTGAATTGTCCCTCTTCCTTTTCTTCTTCTCTCCAGTTGCCATGCTGCAGAGTAAAAGGAAGCATGAATACTTTGTCCTGTGCTTCTAGTGTCTATGTCCTAGCTTGGACTTAAAATAAAAGGAGAATGTAGCCAGCTTCTGTTAGGCTGTATGCGTGTGTGTGTTCCTAAAGGACAAGCCACAATTTAATCCTTATGCTTTTGGAGTAAGAGAAAGAATTAATCAGAAAAGAAGGTTTATCTGTAAATAGAAGTTAAACATTTAACATTTAATCTTTAACGTTAAATCATAAAGAGAAGCACAATTGTATTGGTACAGAGCTCACCAGACTGGTAATACTGGCAAACCTTGAACTTCTGTGTAATTAGAGAGGAGACTGAGCTGTAAAGTTAGATGTTGAGGAGGAGAAAGTTGTCTCTCCATAAAATTGGATAAAATCAGATAATCACTGAAAATTTGCCATGTATATGTATATGTATATTTTCACTCATATATTTTCCCAGGACTTTTTACATCTTGGGACTTGGAACTGATGGAACTGGTCCCAGCCATTTTTCACCTGCAAGACAAGCCAGAAAAAAAGAGAAAGTTAAATTTTAACAGATAGAAGTGATTGGCATTTTAGTAGTAGGATGACTGTTCTTACTTTTCTTTTGAAAAGGAGGTAACTACTAAACATTGTTTAATGTTTGAAAGACATTAAGAGTGTTTTACTTTAGCTGTATTACATATTAATTAAAAGAGGGTGAAAGCATGAAACCAGAAGTGATGTTATTAGGTACACTCACCTATAACACTGCCTAGCAGCTCTAAACGGTCAGAGCCAAAAAAGAGATGAGGTTCCCCGTTAAAATGTGCCACAACAGCAGGCATCCCAAATGCCTATTGACACCATGGAGATGAAACAGAGAATGTTACAACAAGATGAATTTTTGCAGGCATATGATTAATCTTCAGGAATAAAAAGGAAAAACTTTGACTTTTTTTCCTCCCTTTCTTTTCGCAGCCTTCTTTCTTAAATATGAGTCTAATGGAGCCACCAGAAAGTCAGAGACTCTCCAGAGCCTGTGTGCCCCTTTTGGATGAGCAAAAAAAGCAACCTGATAAATCCAGTTTTATGTCAAGTAGCAATAAATGGTGTCTCTTAGTAGTGGTCCTGTAGCTCCTCATCCTTGCTGTCCAGCAGGAATAAGCTGAAGGGGTCAACCTTGATGATAGTGTGATAAACTACCAACGAGTTAGTTTTCACGTGTTTAACAAGCAAAGACCACCTAAGAGTCGGACTTGATGATCCCTGTGGGTTCCTTCCAACTCAGTGTATTCTATCATACTAAGAGAGAGAGTCTACACAGTGCTTTCTAATCATCACCTTCATTGATTCTTGCTTTCCAGTGCTCTTAATAGGGAAGGAATGCATAGCTGTCATGCCAAACAGCACAGGAAGCATCTCACCCCATATTTTATTGCTTCTTCTGTTGACTCTTTCAGTCGGTTCTTCACTGCAGGGGATGAAATCATTTCAAGTAGCTTCTGGGCGGCCTCTGATGATATCCCAGCCTGTTCTGCAACCTGAAAAGAGGATATGATTAAGAGTACCCTAATACTAAATATTCTAATTCCTACTATGGTCTACAGTTTAATCTTCAGTGACATCACTCAAGATCTTTTACCAAAAAAAGACAAAATATCCTTGAACCAATTCCTGCACATTTTCTTGCTATATTCCCAACCAATTTGTCATTTATCAACTCTCAGATACAAAGTAGCAGGGATATTTTAAACTTCCAAGCCCCACATTTGAACGTTTTTCAGGAGTTCCTAAACAAGGAAAAATTAAAAAAAAAAAAGGTTTAACCTCTGATCCAATGACTATCAGATAACATACTGAAAAATAAAAAAAAAAAGTGTTCTGAAAAGGAAAATCTTACTGTACAAGACTGCCAAGACAAAAAGTTAAAACCGGTTCATATGACAGATGTGGTGGTATAGAAACTGTAAGTGATACTGCATGAAAAGAGACTGTAACTCAAGGAGGTCAAAAGAGTTGCTAGTGTATCACTGTATCTTTTTAGCCTACTTTGTACCTCTGCCAGGCAGGAACAAAATAAAGTGGCCAAAGGTAGTTCCAGTGTTTATGGGGTAACATTGAAGCCGTCCTCATGCCTATTACTGATGCAAGCCACTAAAAAGAATCTTTTCCAGAAAAGCAGAAGCCCCGACAAAAAAGGAGTCACTTACAGCCAATATATTCTCCGGTTGACTGATATCTTCACGCTGGTAAAAGGAATAAAGTCAGTCATTTAGTACTTAAAAACCACCTCATCACTGGACTTGAATGCAAGGTTTCTAAGAAAATAGATGTGAGAACAGTACCAGTTGCTGGAGAAATTTACTTAGATAAACTTTTAAGTCACCTAATCCAGGAACATATGAAGTGCTTTTTGATAAGAAACACTAATCCATTTAGCACATATGACTCACCACACATACCTAGAAGGCAAATTAACCTGACCATAAGGTAGTTCTTTCTGTGTAATGTTTCCAGAACCATTACACCTGAAGTTTCCGGCTATGACTTTTAATGAATAGACATTTCCTTTCTCTTGCTCAGCTTCCACATTTGAATGAAGAAGAAGTGACAGAGAAAGGACCAAGAAGTTGGCTTCATAAAATACTGACCTGTGACCAGAAACGGATCCAGAACTCTCTAGATAAGGGTTCCAAGTATTGAGGTTGTGTCATATCAACAGCTGTGATGAAGCGCATGGCCCCAAGGCTGCCTGGGATTTGTGTGGAGACAGAGAAGCACAGTGAAACAAGGCACAGGATTAGGGACAGATGTGGTCTGCACAAGTGCTATCCAAGAACAGTATGATCCTCTCTACAACAGTCCCCAAACAAAACATTAAAGTTTATATTGATTCAAAGTTCTCATTAAAGCCTATGTGGATTTCATGCTGTTAGCATTCATAAGCATACTCCTCCAGAAGTTCTTTTTATGGTTAAAAATACAGTTTTCATCTTGCTCACAGATTCAGGAAGAGGCTGTGGACAGCAAATTCATTTTCATCTTTACCATTAGGGATAGGGAAAACTTGAACTACAAGTGCTGCGACTGAAAGACACCAGCTAAGCTAAGTCTCTTACTTTTTCCAAGAATGCGTTGGAAGTCATCTTCTGCAATTTGTACAGGCACTTGGTAGTATTTTGCCATCCTTTTTATATCCTTCAGCAGGTATTCTGCACGCTTTGGCAACATTGCTGGGGGCTTGTTACCTTTCAGAAAAAGTTGAGATTTTCAAGCGTATTATAAATTATATTTTATAGAATTTTATACATTATATAATTATAAATATATTACCATTTATAAAACAAAATTACAATTCTATAAACAAAGCTGGGAAAATCCAGCTTTGCCTAAGGAAGAGTGTATTTTCCTACTGGCTTACTGAACATACACAGCTTTTCCAAATATAATGCTAGGACTTAAACAGGATTTATTTTGGGTTTTGCACAGATCTACCCTTTAAAGTTAGCAGAAGCAGTTTTAAACCAAGGTATAAATGTTCTAGCAGGGATTTCTAATGATTCAGACAAACGACTTCCAAGCAAAACAACTATTCATGCATGGATGAAAAAAGTAGAGACTTATTAATGTGATGATTTATGAGTCTTAGTGATGACTTCATTCTAACAAGGCCACAAGTACTAATTTTTGGCATGGTCAGGTGCTTCATGCTTGTTACAAATTGCAAGTGTTCCACAAAATTAATTCAGGTTTGAACTCAACACAAAACTTTTAGAAAAATATTCCATGCAGTAATTATTATAATTTAGAGCTGATTGACTTTGGCATAGACTGTATATGTGTTTTCAGTTTGCATGGCAAGCTTTTTTTGCATGGCAGGAGGGGGCTGCAGGGGTGGCTTCTGCAACAAGCTCCTAGAAGATTCCCCTAGGTACGACTGAGCCAGTAGCAGCCTGATCAAGGATGGACCCATCGCTGACCAAGGCTGAGCCCATCAGCAATGGTGGTAGCACCTCTGTGATACATTTAAGAAGGCAAAAAATCTCCAACACCTAGTGGCAGGTTTTTGTCTCCAGAGAAAGGATGTGAGAAACTTTGCAGGCACCCAGGTCAGTGAAGTAAGAGGGGGAGGAGGTACTCAGATGCCAGACCAGAGATTCCTCTGCAGCCTGTGGAGAAGACCATGGTGAAGCAGGCTGTCTGCCTGCTGCCCATGGAGGACGGTGGGAGAGATCCCACATGCAGCCCACTGAGGACCCCACGCTGGAGCAGGTGCAGACACATGAAGGAGGCTCTGACTCCATGGGAAGCCGGAGCTTGAGCAGGCTCCTAGCAGGACCTGCAGCCCATGGAAAGAAGAGCCCGTGCCAAAGCAGGTCTGCTTGTGACCCAATACGAGACCCACACTGGAGCAGTCTGGTCCTGAAGGTCTGCACCCTGTGGAAGTGACACCCGACTGGAGCAGTTTGTGAAGAACTGTAGCCTGTGGGAGGGATTCACTTTAGAGAAGTTTGTGGAGGACTGTCTCCTATGAGAGGGACTCCATGCTGAAGCAGGGGAAGAAGTCGTGAGAAGGAAGGAATGGCCAAGACAACCTGTGATGAACTGACTGCAAAACTCATCCCCCTTGTGCCACTGAGGGGAGGAGGCAGAAAAATAATGACTAAAGTTGAGGCCAGGAGGAAGGGAGGGGTGGGCACAGGTGTTTTAAGATTTGTTTTTTCCTTGTTCTTCTGCTCTGTTTTGACTGGGTAATAAATGAGATTATTTTTTTCTAAAGTTGTCTGTTTTGCCCATAATGATAATTGCTGAATGATTTCTCCCTGTCAACCCATGAGCCTTTTCTTGTATCTTCTCTCCCCTGTCCAGCTGAGGAAGGAGTGTGACAGAGTGGCATCTGACCTCCAGCCAGGGCAAACCCACCACAATGTGCCACAAACAATACAAGCATTAGGGGCTGTGTAGACATAGTCCCTGCGTGTGACTTCTTAGTCACTATTAAGCTCCACAATCCTGTCGTCAATTTGTTACTGGTGCCAGAACTTTGTTTGCAGTTGGCTCTGTGGGATCTACAGTCAGTAAGAGCCTGCCTGTAAGTGTCGTACTAGTGAAGAAGGATTTTCCCTACAGAGTTCATCTCCCTGTATTGCCTACCAGTTGCTTGCATTATGCCACCAAGGAAAGCTGGACGCAAGCGCAGCTCAATACTCCAGATGTGCTGGTACCGGCACAGTACCTGCAACATAAGAAAGCAGCAATGGGTTAAGAGTCAGAGGAGATGTCTGTCAAGCTGTATGCAACTAGGAGACAAGCTAAGGAGTGGAATAGACGCTGCAGATGAATCCTTTTCTTTGTGCTTGCCACAGTTCTAAAATCCTCTCCTGAGTGCTGCCAAAGAACTCTGATCTCAGAAAAACAGAAAGGACCATATTATATTATGACGGTACAGGACTAAGCAGGGATACATAAGGAAAAAAAATCAAGTACACGGCTTGTTAGACATGGAAACTATCCCTAAAAGCAAAATGTTCCCTCCCAAATAAGCACAGGCCACGCAGCCATTTGGCTGAGACACGCGCCCTTCCTTAGTGCCCCTGCTTTTCGACACATGAGGAAATAGCCCACACAAGCGAGCTAAAAATAAAAGCGGAATATGAGGCAGGGATAGTACTGCCTGCGGCCAAATGGGAAGGCACCGCGAGCTGGCTGGACGAGATGCCCTTGAACCGCTCCGGAAGGGGAGACAATGTAGGGGTCCGGCCAGCCCACACCTGCACATGCAGAGGACGGCTGCCGCGGCCGAGACCACGGGGAGACGGCAGGGCGTCCTGGGAACAGTCTCTGTCTTCCCCCCACTCCTCACCTCAAACCCCAACCAGGAGTATGGAGACACCACATCGTAAAAGAGCTCCACGAGCTTCCGTCCCATCCCGATTCCGTCCTGCTGCTCCGCCGCTACCCAATGCGCGCCAGCGGCGGCAGCACCTCCCCTGCGGCAGGAGAGGGGCGTGGGCCGCGAGTGCTTCCGCTTCCGTGGCCACAGTCCCGGTGTCACCCCGGCTTTGTATCCTCACTGGTTTGGGAGCAATTCCGCTTCCGTGGGTTTATTCTCATCAGGGAATGGGTTTTCTCTTTCCCTGGTTCTGGGTCCACAGGTACCGCAGCTGTTTGCATTGCTTGTATAACCGAGTGTATTATTATTTTATGAAGCCAATTGCTCCCAAACCAGTGAGGATACAAAGCCGGGGTGACACCGGGACTGTGGCCACGGAAGCGGAAGCACTCGCGGCCCACGCCCCTCTCCTGCCGCAGGGGAGGTGCTGCCGCCGCTGGCGCGCATTGGGTAGCGGCGGAGCAGCAGGACGGAATCGGGATGGGACGGAAGCTCGTGGAGCTCTTTTACGATGTGGTGTCTCCATACTCCTGGTTGGGGTTTGAGGTGAGGAGTGGGGGGAAGACAGAGACTGTTCCCAGGACGCCCTGCCGTCTCCCCGTGGTCTCGGCCGCGGCAGCCGTCCTCTGCATGTGCAGGTGTGGGCTGGCCGGACCCCTACATTGTCTCCCCTTCCGGAGCGGTTCAAGGGCATCTCGTCCAGCCAGCTCGCGGTGCCTTCCCATTTGGCCGCAGGCAGTACTATCCCTGCCTCATATTCCGCTTTTATTTTTAGCTCGCTTGTGTGGGCTATTTCCTCATGTGTCGAAAAGCAGGGGCACTAAGGAAGGGCGCGTGTCTCAGCCAAATGGCTGCGTGGCCTGTGCTTATTTGGGAGGGAACATTTTGCTTTTAGGGATAGTTTCCATGTCTAACAAGCCGTGTACTTGATTTTTTTTCCTTATGTATCCCTGCTTAGTCCTGTACCGTCATAATATAATATGGTCCTTTCTGTTTTTCTGAGATCAGAGTTCTTTGGCAGCACTCAGGAGAGGATTTTAGAACTGTGGCAAGCACAAAGAAAAGGATTCATCTGCAGCGTCTATTCCACTCCTTAGCTTGTCTCCTAGTTGCATACAGCTTGACAGACATCTCCTCTGACTCTTAACCCATTGCTGCTTTCTTATGTTGCAGGTACTGTGCCGGTACCAGCACATCTGGAGTATTGAGCTGCGCTTGCGTCCAGCTTTCCTTGGTGGCATAATGCAAGCAACTGGTAGGCAATACAGGGAGATGAACTCTGTAGGGAAAATCCTTCTTCACTAGTACGACACTTACAGGCAGGCTCTTACTGACTGTAGATCCCACAGAGCCAACTGCAAACAAAGTTCTGGCACCAGTAACAAATTGACGACAGGATTGTGGAGCTTAATAGTGACTAAGAAGTCACACGCAGGGACTATGTCTACACAGCCCCTAATGCTTGTATTGTTTGTGGCACATTGTGGTGGGTTTGCCCTGGCTGGAGGTCAGATGCCACTCTGTCACACTCCTTCCTCAGCTGGACAGGGGAGAGAAGATACAAGAAAAGGCTCATGGGTTGACAGGGAGAAATCATTCAGCAATTATCATTATGGGCAAAACAGACAACTTTAGAAAAAAATAATCTCATTTATTACCCAGTCAAAACAGAGCAGAAGAACAAGGAAAAAACAAATCTTAAAACACCTGTGCCCACCCCTCCCTTCCTCCTGGCCTCAACTTTAGTCATTATTTTTCTGCCTCCTCCCCTCAGTGGCACAAGGGGGATGAGTTTTGCAGTCAGTTCATCACAGGTTGTCTTGGCCATTCCTTCCTTCTCACGACTTCTTCCCCTGCTTCAGCATGGAGTCCCTCTCATAGGAGACAGTCCTCCACAAACTTCTCTAAAGTGAATCCCTCCCACAGGCTACAGTTCTTCACAAACTGCTCCAGTCGGGTGTCACTTCCACAGGGTGCAGACCTTCAGGACCAGACTGCTCCAGTGTGGGTCTCGTATTGGGTCACAAGCAGACCTGCTTTGGCACGGGCTCTTCTTTCCATGGGCTGCAGGTCCTGCTAGGAGCCTGCTCAAGCTCCGGCTTCCCATGGAGTCAGAGCCTCCTTCATGTGTCTGCACCTGCTCCAGCGTGGGGTCCTCAGTGGGCTGCATGTGGGATCTCTCCCACCGTCCTCCATGGGCAGCAGGCAGACAGCCTGCTTCACCATGGTCTTCTCCACAGGCTGCAGAGGAATCTCTGGTCTGGCATCTGAGTACCTCCTCCCCCTCTTACTTCACTGACCTGGGTGCCTGCAAAGTTTCTCACATCCTTTCTCTGGAGACAAAAACCTGCCACTAGGTGTTGGAGATTTTTTGCCTTCTTAAATGTATCACAGAGGTGCTACCACCATTGCTGATGGGCTCAGCCTTGGTCAGCGATGGGTCCATCCTTGATCAGGCTGCTACTGGCTCAGTCGTACCTAGGGGAATCTTCTAGGAGCTTGTTGCAGAAGCCACCCCTGCAGCCCCCTCCTGCCATGCAAAAAAAGCTTGCCATGCAAACTGAAAACACATATACAGTCTATGCCAAAGTCAATCAGCTCTAAATTATAATAATTACTGCATGGAATATTTTTCTAAAAGTTTTGTGTTGAGTTCAAACCTGAATTAATTTTGTGGAACACTTGCAATTTGTAACAAGCATGAAGCACCTGACCATGCCAAAAATTAGTACTTGTGGCCTTGTTAGAATGAAGTCATCACTAAGACTCATAAATCATCACATTAATAAGTCTCTACTTTTTTCATCCATGCATGAATAGTTGTTTTGCTTGGAAGTCGTTTGTCTGAATCATTAGAAATCCCTGCTAGAACATTTATACCTTGGTTTAAAACTGCTTCTGCTAACTTTAAAGGGTAGATCTGTGCAAAACCCAAAATAAATCCTGTTTAAGTCCTAGCATTATATTTGGAAAAGCTGTGTATGTTCAGTAAGCCAGTAGGAAAATACACTCTTCCTTAGGCAAAGCTGGATTTTCCCAGCTTTGTTTATAGAATTGTAATTTTGTTTTATAAATGGTAATATATTTATAATTATATAATGTATAAAATTCTATAAAATATAATTTATAATACGCTTGAAAATCTCAACTTTTTCTGAAAGGTAACAAGCCCCCAGCAATGTTGCCAAAGCGTGCAGAATACCTGCTGAAGGATATAAAAAGGATGGCAAAATACTACCAAGTGCCTGTACAAATTGCAGAAGATGACTTCCAACGCATTCTTGGAAAAAGTAAGAGACTTAGCTTAGCTGGTGTCTTTCAGTCGCAGCACTTGTAGTTCAAGTTTTCCCTATCCCTAATGGTAAAGATGAAAATGAATTTGCTGTCCACAGCCTCTTCCTGAATCTGTGAGCAAGATGAAAACTGTATTTTTAACCATAAAAAGAACTTCTGGAGGAGTATGCTTATGAATGCTAACAGCATGAAATCCACATAGGCTTTAATGAGAACTTTGAATCAATATAAACTTTAATGTTTTGTTTGGGGACTGTTGTAGAGAGGATCATACTGTTCTTGGATAGCACTTGTGCAGACCACATCTGTCCCTAATCCTGTGCCTTGTTTCACTGTGCTTCTCTGTCTCCACACAAATCCCAGGCAGCCTTGGGGCCATGCGCTTCATCACAGCTGTTGATATGACACAACCTCAATACTTGGAACCCTTATCTAGAGAGTTCTGGATCCGTTTCTGGTCACAGGTCAGTATTTTATGAAGCCAACTTCTTGGTCCTTTCTCTGTCACTTCTTCTTCATTCAAATGTGGAAGCTGAGCAAGAGAAAGGAAATGTCTATTCATTAAAAGTCATAGCCGGAAACTTCAGGTGTAATGGTTCTGGAAACATTACACAGAAAGAACTACCTTATGGTCAGGTTAATTTGCCTTCTAGGTATGTGTGGTGAGTCATATGTGCTAAATGGATTAGTGTTTCTTATCAAAAAGCACTTCATATGTTCCTGGATTAGGTGACTTAAAAGTTTATCTAAGTAAATTTCTCCAGCAACTGGTACTGTTCTCACATCTATTTTCTTAGAAACCTTGCATTCAAGTCCAGTGATGAGGTGGTTTTTAAGTACTAAATGACTGACTTTATTCCTTTTACCAGCGTGAAGATATCAGTCAACCGGAGAATATATTGGCTGTAAGTGACTCCTTTTTTGTCGGGGCTTCTGCTTTTCTGGAAAAGATTCTTTTTAGTGGCTTGCATCAGTAATAGGCATGAGGACGGCTTCAATGTTACCCCATAAACACTGGAACTACCTTTGGCCACTTTATTTTGTTCCTGCCTGGCAGAGGTACAAAGTAGGCTAAAAAGATACAGTGATACACTAGCAACTCTTTTGACCTCCTTGAGTTACAGTCTCTTTTCATGCAGTATCACTTACAGTTTCTATACCACCACATCTGTCATATGAACCGGTTTTAACTTTTTGTCTTGGCAGT